>NC_084868.1:7435301-7666038 GCF_951802175.1 Populus nigra | reverse complement strand
TCCTTTGATTTAGTTCAGTGATGAAGATGAGTCTGGTTTTTCTGGTTTTTATGCTAAAAAACCGACCCGAACCGAACAAAACCGGTTCTCGGTTCGGTTCGGGTTATATTAATAAGAAATACTATTTTCCGGTTCGGTTGAATTTTTGAGTTAAAACCGGACCGAACCGGACCGTGAACGCCCCTACTGGCTACTAGAGCAGTAGCAACCAATGTTGTTGCTGCCAGCCAGCAGCGTGAAGGGCAATCGCTCGCCCTGCACAGCCTCCATAACGAGGCTTCTACCTCGCGCTCGGCTTCTAGCATCGCTAGCAGCCATTGATTACCGCCTCTTGCATTTGGCATTGCAAGTAGCAGCACTCATGACAACCACCTTATTTGTTTTTAAGATTTCACTAGATTCCAACCAAATTCAAGAAATTTGGTCAGATCTGACCGTAATAATAGAGAATATCTTTTTTTATTATTTGAAAAAATCAAGAGAGAAAAAATAATTTTGGGGAAAATAATTTTGCACATAAAATTAATTTGAAATTAACACCAATAATAATTAAAATAGGCAAACAACAACCTTATTTGTCTAACAATGGCTCCACTATCACTATTGGGTTCCTGAATATCATACACGCAGTAAAAACAATAAAACAAAATTATTTGGGAGTCTTTAGGATCCTGTTAGACAGATCTAGAGTTGTTTAAGAATTTATCACCTGAAAATATGATTTTTTTTTTTGCTTTGATTAATTATTTAAAGATTAGGTTGTCACAAACCACATGTTATCTAATTGTCCAGCCTCCCATGGTAATCCATACAAACCACTAGTGAAAAATCTCCTAAATTCCTATTTAGAAGAAAGTTATGCCTAGAGTGCTAACTCTTTATTTTGTAACTTACGTAGCTTTTCTATCAAACAGACAACTTCTAAAAAAATAAGAGGCATAACTTACTATTTATAAGAAAATTTGAAAAACCCTATAAATAGGCAAAGTATTAATTTTTCCCCTGAATAATATCCATAAATTAATTTAGGATAATTTTATAAATTAACTCAATCAAGTCCTTACTTGATTTTTTAGGTCTAGAAATATAATTCATTTATTACTTATATTCTAGTTTTTAATTTCTAAAATATAGTTTAATCAATTCATACTTAATTTAATTATTCTAGTTTAATTTTTAACTTATGATTCTTATTATGTGTGACCATTGGGTTCCTAATATGTTGACCCAAATATAAATTCTAATTCTAATTCAATATAATTAAATAAATTAAATAATTGAATCTATTATTAATTCAATAATTGATTTAATTTATATTTGAAGATCAGGTGCATCATCTAGCAACGTGCCATGATCCCTCAAATATTAGAAAAGTTATTAGTGGTTTGACTTAACCTTTAAGTGACCAATTTCTCAGTGTAATTAATATTCTTTCATCAATAATGTTGCAATTTAACATTAAAGCATGGAGTATGTCTGTCATGTTAAATCATGCTTATTCTTTACATAATAGTTATTGATCTTTTGAATAAGATTTGACACTCTTTTCAAATCTCATTTCACATTGACTCAGAATTTCTCAGTCAATACTATTTAAGAACAGATGAAATATTTTTTTAATTCATATAGGGTGATGAATCATCTCTTGATCACTCAAATACCTTCATATAGTTCATGTTGTACCCAATATCTGCCATTTCATTACCTCGTTTAAAATAACATGTAACAGGATCAAAGCATAACATTCTCTATAAAAGATAACTTAGTGATTTCAAGTCTAAAGATCACTTATACAACTATCATGTGAGCCTTTCCATAGACATATGTGATCTCTCTATATATAATTCTTATACGGGTCAATCTAGTGTACATGTCTTATGACAATCACCTTAGCTTACATGAACAGTTGCTTCCTTTTATAAAGGAAAGAACATAATATGTAGCAGTCTCTACTGCTCTAATAAATATCCAATATTTAAGAGAGCATCAACCATGAACATTATAGGAACAATACCATGATGCAATAAAAATCTCATAATTATAACAACTTTATAATTTCATTTGCAAAGCATTTTTATCTTATAGACTTTATCTTTACTCTAGATTCATTAATCTAATATTATATGAATATTAAAAATAAATTAATTCTTTATTAATAATAAATATGTATTTACATAAATATAATATGTGTAACCAACTAATTGGTTGCATAAACCATGTTAAACTAATAACAACAACATCAACAAGGTGGGAATTTTGATCTTAGGTTGTTTTGCAAATGTTCTTCATTGTTGTTTGTCTCTATCCATTGATCTTTCTCTTATTCCTGTTGTTTAATCCTTATTCTCCATTGCTTTTTTAGAATTGATTGTGGTTTTCTACATTTACATGTGGAAATTGCCCAGATTTTTTCCTAATAATTATGTCAACCTCCAACTACCAACCATATAATTTTGACAACCTCCAATTGCCAACCTCCAGTCATTATTAGAATGACTCCCTATAAATAGAAGACTTCCATCATTGTTAAAACAAGATGAGAGAGTGAGATCAATACAAGAGAGTAAGCATGCAATGAGTGCAAGTCCAATTGTGAGAGTGAAAAAGAGTAGATTTAAAAGAAACACCGAGTGTAAGAGTGAAACACTGGGTTTTGTGGGATTGTACTGGGTTGAGTTAAGTGTTTGTATCATTCCTCCAATAATATACAATCTGTTGTTTTCATGGACGTACCTGGTTTTGGAGAACCACGTAAATCTGCTTGTTTGTGTTTTATTTGTGTTTTTTTTTTGGTCCAGTATGCACAAAAAATTTATCACCCTTTTTGCCATTTGATGTAACCATATTATTCGATAGTTTCACCCACATCTACCTAATGTTTTGTCCATGTTTTATATATAAAATGTCTTGATATTCTTTGTTTTTTGTTTCGAAGGTACTTTTGGATGAAAGATGCAAAAAGGAGTAAATTGGAGGTAATTGGCAGATTTGACGTTCAGTCGATGTTTTGTGCAGAGCGTGAGTTCTAGAGATCGAAATGAAGTGATTCCAGTGGAAATAAAAAGCTAAAATCCATAACTTTCTAGAAATGTAATGCAAGAAAAATAAAAGGAGAAAGATCATGGAAATCACATCCTGCAAAGTCAAATCTCGCATTCTGCCAATGTTGACCTTTGGCCATTCAAAATTTAATATTTGGAGGTACAGAAGTCCAATTGATACAAACTCAATTTTCTTGGATTCCGAATTCAAAGACCTATCCACGCTCCAAATTTCAGAAAAAAAAGATGTCATATGAGGGAGATATGATTTTCCAAAGATGACAACTGAATTCTGCCAGCAAACAGGTTTCGTGAAGAAACGAGTCCAAATTACATTTCGAAGCATCTAAACCGACATCCAAGTTTTTATATCAGAAATTTAGCTCCTCTAAGTCAGAGCTTGAAGATTTCATGCAAGGCTATTTCTCTTTTTTAGGAAAAATAGTTATTGAAGTACTTAAATGTAAACTGCCAACTTAAGGAGGTACTATTTTGTAAAATAGAGACTAGGGTTTCTTAGCATATAAAAAGAAAAAGAGAAGGAGGCAGCAGCCAGCAGAAAAGAGGGAGAGCAGAAGGAGGCAACAGCCAGCAGAGAATAAACACAAATTCTCTCCTCTACAAACCCAAAAATCATGCTCTTTTCATTCTTTAGAAGTAGTTGTTCAATAGTTATGCAAGGCTAAGCTCTTTTCTTGGTTGCAAGGACACAACAATCAATGAATTCCAGTTTTAAAACAATTCCACCCTTTCCTATGAGTTCTTCTAGGTCAAAGAAAGAAGATAAAGAAAAAGAAGATTTTAGAGGTTTTCAAGAAAGTGGCACTCAACATTCCTTTGCTTGATGCTATCAAGCAAATTCCCAAGTATACAAAATTCTTGAAGGAGTTGTGTACTACCAAGAGAGCTTTCAAACTGAAAGGTCATGAAACGGTAAGTATGGGTGAAGTTGTATCTGCTGTTGCTCAAAAGAATATACTTTTAAAGCAAAAGGACTCAGGTGTGTTTACTATCCCATGTGTTATTGGTAATGCTAGTTTCAAAAGGGCCTTATATGATTTAGGTGCATCCATTAGTGTTATGCCTAAACATGTTTACGATTCTCTTAGTCTTGAACCTTTGAATAAAACTAGCATTGTAATACAACTTGCGGATCGTAGTTTTGTTTACCCACTTGGTATGATAGAAGATGTCCTAGTCAAGATTGATAGTTTGGTCATTCCATGCGACTTTTATATTCTTGATATGGAACATGATTCTTGTGATTCATCAAACAACACTCCTATATTGTTTGGGAGACCATTCTTGAAAACTACCAATACAAAAATTGATTGTGGTAAGGATACTTTATCTATGGAGGTAGGAGATGAAAAAATTGAATTTAATTTTCATGATGCAATGACATATCCTTATAGCAATGTTTATTATATCACATGTTATGACCAAGCTAATAAGTGTGTGCAGCAAGTTTGTGATTTTGATAGTGAGGATGGATTAAGCATAGCTTTGAGCTATGACTATGATTTTGCCAAGATAGAAGAGATGGACAGGCATATATGTGTTCCCCAAACCATGCATGAATCAGCATTGGCTTTGCAAGCTTTGCAAATTGTTCCCTATGATGCAGGAGTCATTCACCCCATTATGGACAATGAATGGGTGACGCCTATCTTTTTGGTGCCCAAAAAGATTGGAATTACATTGGAAGAAATACAAAATGATACTTATGAGAATGCAAGGATTTACAAAGAAAAGACTAAGAGTCTTCATAATCGAATGCTTACAAGAAAGGAGTTTCATGTTGGAGACAAAGTCCTTCTTTATCATTCATGTTTGAAACTTTTTCCTGGAAAATTGCGCTCTCGTTGGATTGGACCCTTTGTTGTTTCTAATGTTTTTCCTTATGGTGCAGTTGAAATTACAAGTTTAGAAACCAACAAAATACTCAAGGTTAATGGGCATCGTTTGAAACCTTTCTATAAAGGTTGGACGACAAAACTCACCGCTTCTATAGAGTTAGCTGAACCAATCTATGAAGAATGAGCATGCCACATGTCAAGCCAATGACATAAAACAAAAGCGCTTACTGGGAGGTAACCCAGCACAAAAAAAAATCAGATTTGCTTTCTTTTTCCTTATCTTTTATTTTTTCGCATTTTAATTTATTTTTTGTCATTCTCTTATGTTCCTTTGCTTTTATTTCAACATTGAGGACAATGTTGTGTTTTAAGTGTGGGGGTATTGGGAGAATTTTAGTTTTCTTTGATGTTCTTTAAAAAAAAAAATTTGTGTTTGATCTTTTTAACTCCCATTGGTTTTTGAGAATATAAGTATTATGTATGAGAATTAATTGAGATAGATGAAGATATAAATCAAATGAAGGAGTATGCATGCAAATTTTAAGGTTTAATTGGTTTAGGGATTGACTTTGAGAATATGTCATGTTGACTTTATAGTGTTATACCAATGCAAGCTTTTGAGCCTTCAACATTATATTCTTTGATTGTGACTTCTTTCAATGATATGTATCGCTAGAACTTGCTTCATATCTTGTTGAGATTACATTCACATTACATATATACATGAAGATGATAAAGGCATTAGGAATTTTAACCACTTGAGCCAAAAAGCCAACCTAAAGCATATTATCCTTAGTGAGCCCTTTTTGAGCTCGTTTGTCTTTTCTTTGCTTTATCCATGTATAAGCCTTAACTTTTTATATGTTTTTCTTTTCCCTGGCCAAGGATTAGTAGAACATATACTTATGATATCTCATGGAATTATGGTTGGAAATTATGTGAAAATAAAGAAGAAGTGATGCTTGATGAAAAGATAGGCAAAGTTGCCAAAGGTTAAAAAAAAAAGAAAAAAAGAAAGAAAAAAAACTGTTCCTTTATGTTCTTAAGATTTTATGTTGAAAAAGCTTGAAATCAAAAGAAGTTAAGCATTGGTGATTAAAGATGGAAAATTTATGTGCTTTGATGGAATATCTTGTTTGAAATATCATTTTTCAGAATACTCTACTTTCTTTGGTTTGAACCTTTCCTTTTACTTTCTTTTACCTCACCTTACCCTTAGCCTCATTACAACCGGAAAATAAGACATTTTGATTCATCTAGTACTTGTAATAAGTTGCTAATGGAGATGAGATTGAAAAGCAAGCTTATGGTAGAACATACTCTTTGATTGAATTTGAGAGATTTAAACACATAAACTATAAACACATGAGTGTTGGAGTGTATATCAATGAGAGGACCTATATCACTTTGGCATGACATAGATTTCATTTAAATTCCGACGATTGATTGAGTTTTGAAGTTTGCATGTAAATGAATTCATGAGAATTATACTATTTATCCTTCATGATTGTATTCTTGTTTATAATGCATATATTCTTGGACATTGATGGGAGATTAAGAGATTGATCATAGTTATTTTCAATTTGATTTTATTTATCCTTTCTCGAGAACGAGCAAGAGCTAAGTGTGGGGGTATTTGATGTAACCATATTATTCGATAGTTTCACCCACATCTACCTAATGTTTGTCCATGTTTTATATATAAAATGTCTTGATATTCTTTGTTTTATGTTTTGAAGGTACTTTTGGATGAAAGATGCGAAAAGGAGTAAATTGGAGGTAATTGGAAGATTTGATGTTCAGTCGATGTTTTGTGCAGAGCGTGAGTTCTAGAGATCGAAATGAAGTGATTCCAATGGAACTAAAAAGCTAAAATCCATACCTTTCTGGAAATGTAATGCAAGAAAAATAAAAGGAGAAAGATCATGGAAATCACATCCTGCAAAGTCAAATCTCGCATTCTGCCAATGTTGACCTTTGGCCATTCACAATTTAATATCTGGAGCTACAAAAGTCCAATTGATACAAACTCAATTTTCTTGGATTCCTAATTCAAAGAACTATCCACGCTCCAAATTGCAGCAAAAAACGATGTCATATGAGGGAGATATGATTTTCCAAAGATGAGAACTGAATTCTGTCAGCAAACAGATTTCGTGAAGAAACGAGTCCAAATTACATTTCGAAGCATCTAAACCGACATCCAAGTTTTATATCAGCAATTTAGCTCCTCTAAGTCAGAGCTTGAAGATTTCATGCAAGGCTATTTCTCTTTTTTAGGAAAAATAGTTATTGAAGTACTTAAATGTAAACTGCCAACTTAAGGAGGGACTATTTTGTAAAATAGAGACTAGGGTTTCTTAGCATATAAAAAGAAAGAGAGAATGAGGCAGCAGCCAACAGAAAAGAGGGAGAGCAGAAGGAGGCAGCAGCCAGCAGAGAATAAACACAAATTCTCTCCTCTACAAACCCAAAAATCATGCTCTTTTCATTCTTTAGAAGTAGTTGTTCAATAGTTATGCAAGGCTAAGCTCTTTTCTTGGTTGCAAGGACACAACAAACCTTCGGATTTCAAGAACCGTGAGATTTATTCTTCCTTCTATTTTCAGTTTATGTTATGAATGAGTATGATTGTTTTCCTATGCATATTTCCTATGATTGTTGTTGATGATTGCTAGAGCGGACTCTAAGTTATTGTTGTGAACAATCTATTGCTAAGTTTAATATCAAAACCGGAGTTGTGATATATGAACTTGTGAAGCAACTAAGCTTGATAATTGTGGCGGAACTACGTTATTGAACTTAGGGAGAACATTAGAACAAAGTGACATAAGCTGCGGACAGCTTGTATGTTAATCTTAATGAAATTATCTAGTTCTTAAAGCTACCATTAAATTGAATCATTAGTGCGGACACCTTGATTGTTTATTGGTTAGGATTAGTTATACGGCGGATCCGTTAATTAATCAACGTTAAGAAAATATAAAATTTCAGAACATAAACTGTAATTTTTGTTTCAAGGATCGGTTCTAATTTCTGTTGGTGGATGTGTGCTTGCGACCAAGGTTTGTTTTCTTGATAAGTTTCGGTTTTAATTGATTTTGTTTGCTAGTTTAATTGCTGCCATAGTTTAGATAATCACAAACCAAATCCCCCCAATTACATAACGTACAACATAAAAATCTGACTTGAAACTTCCTCGTGGGATCGACCCCTTGCTTGTTCTATACTATCTTGTGTGTTTTAAGCTAGGGTAATTAATTTGTGTGACCGCAACATCGCAACACCATTCATGTGGGGCAACTGTCCGTTTGCTTCTTCAGCACATGCTTGCATCACGCAGCTCTTCTAAGCTTACCATTCTAAGAGCATCTTTAGCCAAGTTTATAGGTATTTGCCACACCTTTCAATCACCAAAGTCACCCAAGCACCCCTTTGCTCACTCCAAAAGATCACTTCAACCAGATGGTTTGTCACATCTGATCTGAAAAGTATTAATGATTGTCTCTGGGACACACTGCACTCCCCTTTGAGCATATCAACCATGCTCGGTCCGGAATGACTTATCAAGCCTTACATCAAGGCTTACAACACCACTTCAAGTGGAAATTTTTATTTCCAAGTACGACAATCATTATCTAAGTATCTCAATATGATCACAAGCTTACCACTCTTCTAAAAGTCTACTCATCCAGGAGTTGCGTCTGCCCTCTATTCCATTATAGAAACCACGCCTTACTTCTCCATGAGTCTCCTGCTCTTAGTATCAAGAGTCTAGGTAACTCTCTACCTTTAACTATGGGGGCAGCCCATTAAAGGTTGATTCATATCTTCATACTCTGAGTATTACAATGCCATCACCAAGCTCACCACCTTGACAAGAGTCAACTTGTTCCCGAAACCTGCGCATGCCTTCTGCTCATTCCTAGCAGTCGCGTCTTAATGCTTCACAAGTCACCCACTTATTGTCCAAGGTAAAGTCTTCTAGCTCATTGATCTTTAGCATGGGGGCAATATCCATGAAAGTCAATCCTGCATTTGTCTCCATACTCATTATAGCCACTTCAAAAGCAAATGCCATCACCGAGCTCACCATCTCGACAAGAGTCAACTTGTTCCCGAAACCTACGCATGCCCTCTGCTCATTCCTAACAGTCGCGTCTTAATACTTCACAAGTCACCCACTTATTGTCCAAGGCAAATGTCTTTTAGCTCATTGATCTTTAGCATGGGGGCAATATCCATAAAAGTTAATCCTGCATTTGTCTCCATACTCATCATAGTTATTTCATTGGCTATCCATACACATATCCATTTATATCTAGCCATCACATCTGCTCTGGGGCATTTTGTAATTGGGCTCCTATCATGGTCCTCACACCTTCTCTAAGGTGTCTTTGCCCGTTGTCATGGGGCAGTCTAATCTTGGGCTTATATTATGGACCTCACACCTTTTCTCTAAGGTGTCTTCACCTTTTATAGGCGATCGCATCCTCCTTCAGCTGAGATGCTTTAAAGTGGCTCCAAAATTCTCTACCACCATGTGGACTTGGGAGAGATCACTGCCACTGATCACATAGAAAGAGAGAGTTGAGGTACTCTCATCGCAATCTTCCATCTCATTTTCTATGTTTGGAGCTTCTACGCCTTTCATCATCGCACTGACAGCTCCACCTACACCAACTCTCTTTAGTGTCTTCACCTTTCAACATAGACGGTCGCCTTTTATTACAATGTTTGCACCCCCTCCATTGCTTTTTTAGAATTGATTGTGGTTTCCTATATTTACATACGTTTTTTCTATGTCTGTGCCCCCTCCGTAGCTCTGCACTTCTTTATTTTAACAGGCTTGCATTACTTATGAAACACATATATGGTCTTTCCTAGACACTTGGTTATTTTTCAGCTTCTTGATTTTGCATCTCCAGATTTTTACAAATCTTCTCTCATCCTAAGAATTCCTATATAAACTGCTAGAACTCTGCACTTTTCTTAAGACTTCCACATTAAATTTCCTATGTTTTTTTAGCAATTGTTAATAGACGATACTTATAAGAGCTCTACATTACAGGGACGTTAACCTTTGCGTTGGAGCTCAATCAAGCTGCAACTTTTCGATCTACAACTTTTCTAGCATGAACAATTCAATTATGTTCATATTTCCCTCTTCGTGTCTATGTCTTATGATTTGTTGGGTCACTACTGATGGCTGTAGCTTTTTTATATGGAAACAATTATTGGGAATGAAGCTTTGCCGCTTTGAAAACTAAACAAATGTAGCATGGTTTGTTCTTTGGATGATTATATGACATTGTCACCTTTGCAAACTCAAACTTTTGTTTAGCAGGCATAGGCTTTCCAATGTATGTTTTTCTTCTTTTTTTTCGTGTGGAGGTTCAAACCTTTTAGATAAAAAAACTAAACAACCCGTGTGTGTTTCCCAATCAAGCTATCTTACATCAAGTGTCATTGGCACTTTTTGATAGGCCAAGAAGATCTGAAAGAATCCGTAAGAAGAATCCCAAGTTTTTAGCTTGAAGTGAAGACTAAGTATCATCTTTTATATTTCTTTTCATTGCTATTGTTTTGCATTGTTTACTCATTCAAAGTTGTTATGAATTTCCCTTAAAATAAGGCTAGATAGTTCCTGAAGTTAATGCTGATTTGTTAAGCTAATACTCTATTTATTGGAACGATAGCATGAAATAAATATAATAGAGAATTTCTTGAAACAACTGTGGTTTAGCTTTCACCTTAAGAAAGCCACATTTCGCTAATATTGTATCTGCTGTTTATTGGGACCAAACACTTTTGCAGTAAAAAATTTGGTTTTGGGTCTTTTAGTACTGCACATTACAACCACGATTTCTTGAAGCTAGCTTTTAGTTACAGTAGCCTTCCATGCAAGTTAGCTCTTAGTTTTTCCATTCTTTTTGTTTAATCTAACTACGCAAATTAATGGGAATGATTATTTAATTTTCAATACTAATAAATTACTCTAACTATGCAAATTCATTGTTAGAGAGCTTTAATTACATTGCGGATTCACATTGTAATTCCAACTCTTTCTCTGTTTTTTTCTTTAATGTTCTTGAAACGTGGCCAAGTTAGGACCATGTTTTTTCACCAAATGTTTTTGCTTTCTTTCTTCTCTACTTGTAAACAAATCAATCCTTTCTTTTCATCTGAGAAGAAAAAATTGTTTTGATGTTGAGAGACAAAAAGGCTAAGGGGAGTTGCAGGAAAGATGAAGACAGAAAAGAAAACCCATTCTCTAAAGTTGATGAGGATGGCATGGGTCTTTTTGTATGATTTTCAAAAGACTCAAAAGCATAAAAAATAGAGGAGTTACAAGAGGGATGTAGAAGGGGAAAGAGAGGAGATTTGCCATGATCAGGGAGGGATTAGTAGACAATGACTATTAGATAGAGGAGGGGAAAATTAGGTTAGAGATAAAGGGGGTGATATCGTGATAGTATCCAATTTGAAGACACAAAAAGAGAGACGAAGGCAAAGATAGAAAGGGTTGTTTATGGAAGACAATGACTACTTTTCGCATTGCTTTTCCTTTTTTCCTCCATCATGTTGCTAACCTCCTGCTGGTTTTATCGCTTTTTTCTATTTAGCTATATTGTGAAAGTTCCAGATAATGCACTGGATAAACAATGTAGCTTGCAAGACTTCCCATCTAATGGATCACCTTAACTAATGAAAAAGCAACACATATATGGTAGCTTCATCTCACTCAGAGGTAGCTTTCCTAACCTTCAATGGCTTTCATTTCATTTACATTTGCACCATTTGACAAGCTGTTGCTGGAACATTGCAACTTTGTTCTTTATCACTGCTAGCATTTATTAAATTTAAGGTTGATTGTTCTTTGTGTTTATGCATATCCTTTTCACTTTGATCCACCCTCTAATGTTTCGTCTTCAACTTTGGTTGTGTTCACTCATGCTTGGCTACTTTGTTATTGTTTCATTGAATTAATTGAAAACCAACTGTCACCGATGCAGTTTGTGATGGTTTGGAATCATTAAGTAAACATGTTAACCAAGCTATGGACATATTTGGTTGAGTCACTATTTTTGGTTCCAGCCTTGCTTTGTTGATTAGATTCAAAGAGTAACAGATTTTCCATCATTTTCTTTCATCATTTCAGCCTCTGCTTTGGATTGGTAGCCCTATATGCTGTCGTATCTTGCTTTTTCTGCTAAAGAACATGCTACTTTTTCCTCTAGAAGAAATACCTCTTCACCATTTCTTTATTGCAATCTCAAATAACACTTTCATTGTTTCTTGACTATTGGATGACTAGCTATTGATGCATTAAATGCATTTGTTTAAGAGTTGGGCAACGCAATTAATTGATTTTGAATTAATTTTTTTTATTTTTTATGGTATTATCTCAGTCTAAAATAAATGAACAGATATTTGATTGATATTTAATTTGTGAGTATTTTTTTGTTATCATATCATTAAATAAAAAACAGTTTAAAAAAAATAAAGTTGCTAGACCTAATGGAATTCATAATCTAGGTTATGAGTTTGGTGAGTTAAGCCTTGAAACCCAGGCTAATTTAGTATATTGTTGTCTCAATATTTAAAGAAAAAGATGTCATCTTAATTTTTTTAGGTCAAAACATGTTTTTTTTTTCACCAATTGTTCAAGTCGCTTTTGAACCTACCAAGCTAACTTGTTCACATTGATGTCATTTCTACACGTGTTAATTTTAAATCTAAACTAGATAAGAAGTCGTCTTAATAGGTTTTAATGTTGACTTGCTTTGTTGGCTTTAATAATAATAACAAATAATTTTTAATGACTTAACATTTTTATATGTGTAAAAAAACTTTTAATATGACCGAGGTGTAACCTATATTACTAAACTAGTTGCCTTTAAACTTATATTTATCTCCATTAATGAATTAATTGAAATATGCTATTATAAAAATAATATTATAATAAATAAAAAACTTTAATTTGTAAGTAATTATTTAATTTTAATGGGAAAAAATACAGTTTTAGTCATTTATATTCTAATAATATATTAATTTTAGATAAAAATAACTGATAAAATAAAATAATTATACGAGTTGTTATTTTAAAGAGTGATAGCAAAAAAACTTAGTTAACCATATGATATTTTTTTATCATGAACAATTTCATTGAATCGAAAGTAGAGCAAAATACATTATTATTTTTAGGACCTATTAGTAGTGGAAATTATAATTTAATAAATGAAAACATATTAAACAAAACAATCAATAACAATGGAGAAATATGATCTTGTACCAAAAGCATAACTACCTAAGGACTGCAGGGGGCACGCCTCCTATAGTCCATTTTAGTTTGTATACTTATATGCCCTTTAGAAAATAGAAATTCATCTTTTTCAAAATACTTTATTAAATGAGATTTTGAAAAAGTGAAGGCGAGATTTTTAATTACAGTGTATTTTTTTATCATCTACTTTCTCATTTAATTGATTATTAAATGGGAAAACCACCTTGATCTACTTATAGTTTAGTTGTTTTTTTTATTATTTTTATTTTAAAAAAATATCATGAGTTAATATAATTTTAAAATTTGGATGAAAAAATGAATTTACTCTCATATATACTATAAAACAAGCACCCATAAATGATATATCAATTAAACAAAATTTTTCTCAGTTTTGATATGATCTCTCTTTCTCATCTCAAGAAGAAAACAATTTTGGACCTAAATCAAAATTTTATAACAACACATAATGTTCACTTTTGAATTCTATTAAAGTACATATTTACTTTAAAGTAATTTATTTACAACATTTATTGGGAAAACACAAGTTCAGAAAGTTCTCATGATATCATGGTAAAATTATTAAGAAATTCAGTTCATAATCATTTGTGTCACTTTAATTACTCAATAAAGTTCACAAATTCCTTCTAAACTTAAGTCTCTTTCACTAAAAACTATCTAAAAAATCTCAAAATGTGTTTTGGGTCCTTATCCATATATGTCTAAAGTTTCGAGTTTCCTATATAGAAGCAGAAGAGTTGAGATAATTTATTTTTTATATTCGGTATGCTTGTTATTGTTTAAATACAAGTTTGTATCAGCTAAGAATAAAAGGATTTGTTACATCAACTAAGGATAAAGAAGGATAAAGGATAAGAAACTATTTTGAATTCTTGTTACTTGATTATATGAGGATTTGCTGGTTTACAAGCTAAACCAATCAACTTGTATTGAGTGGATTGTTGATATCCTTTACACGTCCTCGCAAGATGGTGCTCTCATTAGAGATACCAATCTTGGACAGAAGAAAAGAGAGACGTTGTCTAGATAAAGGCTTCGTTAGAGCATCTGCAAGCTAGTCAGCAGTAGCAATATGAGAGACACGTAGAGAACTGTGAGCCACTTTGTCACGAACAAAATGAAAATCAATAGCAATATGCTTCATACGAGAGTGAAAAACTAGGTTGGCACAGACATAGTTAGCACCAATGTTATCACAATATATAACCGGGGTGCAGGGAAGAGGAAATTTGAGTTCTGTAAGGAGAGACTGAACCCATGCAAGTTCTGCTGTTATGGTAGCAATGGCCCGATACTTAGCTTCTGTGAAAGATCGTGCAACAGACCTTTATTTACGGGAACTCCATGAGATAAGATTGCCACCAAGAAAGATCACATAAGCAGTAGTTGAAGTTCGATCATCTAAATTTCCAGCCCAATCAGCATCAGAAAACGCATGTAAAGAAGGATTGTGATGCCAACGAAGATGAAGACCATGAAAGATGGTGCCTTTAAGATAACACAATAAACGTTTAGTGGCAATCCAGTGGGATTCGAAAGGGCAATGCATGAATTGAGATAACTTGTTGACAGCGAAAGAAATATCTGGGCGAGTAAGATTAAAGTATTGCAATGCTCCAATAACACTCCTATATTCAGTGGCATTTGTAGGAGGTGAACCATCATTGAGAATAAGGGAGCTCGTGGTATGGAGAGGAGTGCCAACCTCTTTATCACCGTCTATGCATGTGCGGACCAAGAGATCACGAATATATTTGTGTTGAGAGAGAAACAAACCTAAGGAGGTGGGAAGCACTTCAACACTAAGGAAGTAATGGAGTGAGCTGAGATCTTTGACTGAGAATTTGGTTGAGATGGCAATGATGAATCTAGTGATGGAAGGAGGATCGCTACCAGTCACAACTAAATCATTAACATATACCAGAAAATAGATTAACTGGTTGTTGTGATGATAGATAAATAGAGAGGGATCAGAAACTGCTCGGTAAAACCATAAGATAGCAGAAAAGAGTGAAGCTCATGATACCATGCCCGAGGGGCTTGTCTGAGACCATAAAAGGCTTTACGAAACTGGCAGATATGGGTGGGAAACTGTGAATTAATAAATCCTGGAGGTTGAGACATAAAAATTGCTTCAGAAAATGTACCATAAAGAAATGCATTATTGATATCAAGTTGACGAAGTGGCCAGCCATTGGTAACAGCAAGGCTGAGGACAATGCGAATGGTTGTGGGCTTAATGACAAGACTGAAAGTTTCTTTATAATCAATGTCCGGTCATTGGTGAAAACCTTTCGCAACTAAACGTGCTTTGTAATGATCAACTATGCCATCTGAGTTTTACTTGATCTTGAAAACCCATTTACAACCAACCAGGTTTGTAGATGAAGTGGGAGGGACAAGATCCCACGTGCCATTACATAGTAAGGCATTGAATTCATCCGACATAGCAGCTCGCCAATTCGGGTCATAAAGAGCCTGTAAAGCACATGAGGGTTCTGCAGTGTCAGGGAGGTTATCTGGTGGTGGCATGGAGTTAACGGTTTGGCTTAACAATACCATTTCAGGAGCGAGTAATCATGGGTGTGTCCGAATGAGGTTTGAAGATGAGTTATTGATTGGATCCGATGTGTTTTTAGGAGTTGGAGATGGGGGATGATAGAATAAGCCATGGTGGTAGTAGCTTCAAAGACCGAAGAAGATGACATGGAGGGAGACCGTGGAATTGTGCATGATACTATGGGAGGGGAGCACGATGGTTGGTGGTGCATGGAGCCATTGATGAATGGGATAGTGATGGGAGACAAGTCATCCGAGGGATGAGAAGGAGTGGGAATGGAAGGGGATGATTGGGCAGAGGAAGGGATGAAAATATTGATTCATCAAAAACCAAATGACAGGATATAAAGCTATGATTTGTGGAGGGATCAAAACATTTGTAGGCACTTTGGGTTAGGGAATAGCCTAGGAAAATACAAGGACGTGAACGAGGTTCAAGCTTGTGATTGTTGTACAAACGTAACCAAGGAAAACAAAGACAACAAAAAACACAAAGTTTGGAACATCATTAAAAAGGGCTTGAGAGGGAGAACAATTGTTTAGAATAGGTGTGGGAAGGTGATTTATGAGGTAGGTGGCAGTTTGGAATATATGAGACCAAAACTTAAGGGGAATACCAGACTGATGAAGGAGAGTGAGACCGGTTTCAACGATATGACAATGACGATGTTCAGCAATGCCATTATGTTAAGGGGTATGAGGTGATGTCATGAGATGAGAGATGCCAAAGTTTGCAAAAAGAGGTTTGAGTTTTTGAAACTCACCCCCACCATCCGAATAAATGGAAATGATTTTGGTTTTGAAGTAGTTTTCCACATGAGTTTTGAAGGTGGGAAAAATAGTGAACACATCATATTTGAATTTAATAGGATAAAGCCAAATGTATTTAGTGAAATGATCCACAAAAATAACAAAATATTTGTTTTGATCAGTGGATTCAACAGAGGCAGGACTCTAGACATCAGTGTAAATGATTTCAAGGGGACTATGACCTGTAAGAGACGACATTGTAAATGGAAGTTTGTGACTTTTATTGCATTGGCAAGATGAGCACAATGTTGAACATATATTTTTGGACGAGACAAGTAAAGAAAAAATCTTGAGAAAGGACTGAAGTCTGCAGGAAGAAGGATGACCGAGATGCTTATGCCACTCATGCACTAAAGTCTTGACACGAACTATAGCAGAGGGTTGCATATGCACAATCCATGGTCATTCATAAATATCATTCTTATTCGGGCCTTGAAGAAGTGTCTGCCTTGTGTGTAGGTCCTTCATAAAAAAATGAGAGGGAAAGAATTTAGTGGAAGTTAGATGTTGTTTGCAAAACTGAGAAATAGACACCAGATTTTTTTGTATTGAAGAAACACATAAGACATTAGAGAGAGTGAAAGGAGAGAGTGTAGTGGAACCAAAATGAGAGATACGCAAACCTGTCACCAATGAGTATAGAATCAGGGTCATCATATGAGGAGTGAAGGGAAAGGTTGTGAAGATCGGAGGTGACATGATTTGTGGCAGCAAAATCCAGGAGCCAAGGTTGCCCAGGGGTGGTGGTGGTGGTGGTGCAGTGACCAGCGAGTGATGGACCAAGGAAACCTTTTGCATGTGGGCATTGCTTTGCACTATGGCCTTGTTGGTCACAGAATTGACAAACACCTTTGTAACCACATTGTTGATAGTTGTACGATTGGAGGACTAGTGAGAATTTTGTTAGGGAGAAAAAAATGGACGAGAAGATGACCATAAGGATTAAGGATGAAACTAATGTGGTGAAATAGTCTTGCGGGTAGATGACCATATGGATTGATGCCAATAATTTGAATTATTAGAATAACGCTGAGTTGTGCATAAATCCTCTCGTTTCAGATATGCCTTGTGATCAATTAATTTATCATGAAGTTCTTCATAAGAGATGGGGTGATCCCGAGCACGAATACTTGCTGTAAGTTCTTTGAAGTCATGACCAACACCATTAAGAATGGTAATGGTGATATCATCATTAGAGACAGGAGTATCAATTAGTGCTAATTCGTCAGCAATGGTTTTAATAGAACTGAGATATTCACTGAGAGAGCAGGAGTTACGAGGACGAACAAGACGTTCTTTAAGACTCATGACACGTGACCGAGAGCTGCTGGTATAGAGACGAGTAAGCTTGTCCAATGCCTCTTTTGAAGCTGTAGTAGATGCAATAAGAGGAGCAATGAAGTCAGAGATAGAAATACGAATGGCATGTAGCAATAGCTGATCTTGGCGCATCCATAAAAAGAAAGTGGCAGAGGTGCGATCTGGGCAAGGAAGGGTGCCATCAATGAAACCTTGCAGATCATAGCCGAAAAGAAGATAATTAAATTCAGCACGCCAAGAAGGATAATTCAAATGAGTGAGTTTGAAAGGTAGTTGACCACTGGTAAGAGCAACAAGAGGAATGGCAGGATCAGTGGACGAGGTGGTGACTGTAGGGGTTGCTGGTGTGGAAGTGTTATTATCAGCCATGAAGAGAATAGAGAATGAGAAAAGAAAAGAAAAAAAATCATGTTAATCTCGTTAGAGCTATAACTCTGATACCATATAGAAGCAAAAGAGTTGAGATAATTTATTCTTTATATTCAGTATGCTTGTTACTGTTTAAATACAAGTTTGTATCAGTTAAGAATAAAAGGATTTGTTACATTAGCTAAGGATAAAGAAGGATAAAGGATAAGAAACTATTTTGAATTCTTATTGCTTGATTATAGGAGGATTTGCCGATTTAAAAGTTGAACCAATCAACTTGTATTGAGTGGATTGTTGATATCCTTTACATCCTATACAAGAAACCTAGTTAACTAAGCTACAAATTTTAAAACTTTTTGTACATCTTATCCATCAATTTCAATTAAATCTTTTAATAGGTTTTCTTTAAATTGATTATTATTATTTGTTGTTGTTGTTGTAATCATTAATTGCTTGTATCTTGTTTTCTTAGATATAAAAGGAGTGTAAAAGATGAAGCGATGTTCTTATTAAGAGAAAGAGATCTATGTTGTTGATGATGATGTTGACTTTTCTATTTTGAAGTTAATTTTATAAAGTATTGTAAGTGGTGAACAACTCTCATTTGTTTGTGAGAAATAGCTTATTCTGATTCTCTTCGCTATCTCATCAATCGCTTTTTTTTACTTGTTATTATTTTCGTCTTCTTCTTCATGTTGTTCGTATGCATATATGATGTGAATCCTATTGATATAAAAATCCAGAAACTCACGGTCAAATCGACTCTTTCTAAGAAGGTTAAGATCAAGTTTGGAATTGAGTTTTACACAACGATAACTTGTACTGAAGCACAAAGACAATAAGTAATCGAACCTATTCAATGAAGAACCAAAAAGTATGAGCAAAATCTCACATACACAATAATAATTGATGAAATCAAAGTCTTTTCCATAAAAAAAAAATCTAAATACAAGCTAAATAACCTTATTTATAATATAGATAAAAGGCCTTAAATAAAATTGGAGAAATAATAAAAGAGTTTTAAATAAAATAGAAAAACAAAATCATAAATCAAATAGAAACTAATACAATTCCTACATAATAGCTTTTGAACCTTATTATAAGGCCTTCCTGATGTCCAATTGCCTTGAAATTTTAACCCAATATAGAACAAAACCTCTAAAAATCTCTGATAAAATATTAACCCAATCTAAAAACCAAATAAAAAATCATGTTTGTTAGAGTAAAACTAAGCACTATGAAAAATAAATCTCTAATTGCTGAAATTAATTAGCCCATAAAGTAGATGAATCAGACCCCTCTTATGCATGAATTAAATTGACTAAGGTCTAATCTTCACTTGTTGATGTTGCCTCCTTGAAATCCACCATGTCCCAAATATTCTAAATAAGCCAATTGAATGTATATTTGAGCTTCTTTTCCTTTGATCTTGTAATTGACCTAACTGGAACTTGCAATGGATCTTTTGGTGTAGTTTTGATCATATCATCCCCTCTCTTCTGAAAACGATTCATTCATGAATCACCTACATCAAACAAAGAGAGATATAAAAAAATATTAAATGTAACACTAACACTATAATCACTTGGTAGATTCACTTTATAGGCATTATCATTAATTTTTTTCAAGGATTTGGAATGGTCCATCTCCTATCGGCATTAACTTTCAACTTAGATCTTTTTTTTTTTGTTGAGAAAATCTATTGTTTTTCCTCATATGCACTCAAACCTAGTCACCTAATTAAAAAAAATAACTCATTTTCATCCTTTATTAGCTTCAAATGCATATTGCTTAATTTTTTTGTATTTCCACCTCACATTATCGTGGGGATCCTTTACTACATGTGTTTTTTCAAAGTCAAGAAATAAATAACAAAAAAAACTTTAAAAAATCATTGAGTTGCAAGACTCTTGATTCATAGTTCAATGTTAACTCGACAAACATGCACCAATAATTAATGACTTATGAATAAGCTCAAAAAATAAATTAAATAGGTAATGACTTGCATCAAATAAATTTAGGATAAAACTTATAGCTAAGATAGCCTTCTATTTCAAAGGATGCAGTAAGAATGATGCCTATCTTCCCTTAAACATAACCATTCTCTTACTCAAATCTCTAGAACTAACACATAATTTAGGATTCTTACTCTTTTTAAAGTATTAGGTGACGACTCTATTTTTCCATATAATTTCTTTTTAATTTTAGAAGTTCTAATTATGTCGGGAGTGACATAGGATATTGATTCAATCAAATCAAAATAATCTAATCAAAATCCATATCAACTTAATTGATTCATTCAAGATCCTATCAAAACTTGACCTAATAAAAAGAAAATTAGACTTCTTATTTTTTTCCATAAAAAACTAACTTATAAGTCACGTTAATGAAAGATAGATCTCTAGAACTGTTCATTTGCAATTATGATGTTGTGGTGTGGAATGTAGTTTTAGTACTACATCAATAACATGCTTTACACTATGATTTTGATCAAGATTTCTTTGAGCACAAAAAAATATTCAGGTATTTTTTATTTTTTTTACTATAAAAGAATTTAAAATATATGGGGGTTAACTTAGTTTGATTTGATTGACTTGATAGATTTTAAAGCAACTCAAATGAGTGGTAAAAATATGGTTTGACTAAAAAGATTTTTAAGATTATATTTTTTAAATATTGAGATGAAAATATATTGGAATAACCTGGGTTAGTCTATTAAATTCGTGTATTAAGTCATGAGACTGTGATAATTTTATAGAAAAAAATAAAAATAAATTATGAACCTAATTGCCAAACAACCTAAAATTGCAAGATGAAATTGAAAAATATCCAATTAAAAAAAAAGACCTTAAAAAATGACACAAGTCAACTAAAGTTAACCCATCAAATCCATAATTGAAGTCGTAAGACCATAATAACCCTATGAAAAGAAAATAAAATAAATTATGAAATCCAATTCTCAATCAATCAAATGTTGAAAGATAAAATTGAAAAAAATAACACAAAAAAAACTCGAGTTAACCTGAGTTAACCTCCCAAATCTATGACTTAAGTAATGAGACTGGGATAATCTCATAGAAAACAAATTAAAATAAATTATAAAATTAAATTCTCAATCATCTCAATGTTGAATGATAAAACCACAAATAAATTCAATTAAAAAAGATAAACGAGTTAAATCAACTTGAGTTAACCTATCGAAGCCGCAAACCAAGTTATTAGATCGGGATAACCTCATAGAAAATAAATCAAAATCAATTATGAAATTCAATTTCCAATTAACTCAATATTAAAGGATAGATTAAAAAATAAAAATAAAAACCGACCAAAATCAATTTAGTTAAAAATAAAAATAAAAATTTAGAGATTGAAAAATAAATAAAATAAATGTTTGAATTAAAAATATAATTTCAAAAAAAAAGTAGATAAAGAAAGATAGGAAGAAGACTGCAAAAAAGCTTCACCGAGTGAACTTGGAATTGATGACGGGGCTTTCTTTGTTTACACTTTGGTTTTCTTTTGTTGAATTCATTTTTCCTTTTAACATATTATAAGAAATTGATGTACCAGAAGTCTGCAATAGAAAAAATAGCTCAAGGATGAAAATGAAAAAAATACAAGTTACTGTGTATCACCTCAATGTGAAAACAAAGTGGGGGTTGATGATGGTTCTAGAAGTCATTAATTAAATAAATAAATAAATAAATAGTAACCGTTATATTTTTTATTCAAACCAAACCAAACCAAGACTATAAAACTGAGACTGCACCCCTAAAGTCGTATACAACGGAGATAGATCAGCATTAAGGTTATTCTATTCATACGTGGCAATATCTCATTGGAAGCCCAGTTTCAACTAACAATCATTTATTCCAGCACGATCTGAGCCGTTCAAAGACAGCCGGCCCACGCACAACCACGACTACTTGGCAGAAAAGTCCAACGACTCATTAAGGTAAAGGCCAGAAACTTCGTGTCTTGAATAACCATCCCTATATCTTCTTCCCTTCGTCACTGGCTGGCAGTGAGCTAGAAAGAAAGAAAGAAAGAAAGAAAGAATAAGATCACCATTTTCGTCATGGGCAAGTGCTACCCTACAGTGAGCGAAGAGTATCAGAAGGCAGTGGAGAAATGCAAGAGGAAGCTCAGAGGACTCATCGCTGAAAAACACTGCGCTCCCCTCATGCTCCGATTAGCGTAGGACTATCCCCCCCCCTCCCTGATTGTTTTATTTCCCTTTCTTTTTTATGGTGGTAGCTGTTTTAAGTATTTATGGGGTTTTATATTCTCTGTTGTTGTTGATGATGTAGATGGCACTCTGCTGGTACTTTTGATGTGAATACCAAGACAGGAGGGCCATTTGGGACGATCAGACACCCAGATGAGCTTGCTCATGGAGCTAACAATGGTCTTGATATTGCTGTCAGGCTTTTGGAACCCCTCAAAGAACAGTTCCCCAACTTGTCTTATGCTGACTTCTACCAAGTAATGTTTTCCCTGCCTTAATTTGATTTATATATTAATAATAGTGTTTTTATTTTATTTTATTCATGATGTAGACTTTTTTGTGTGTTTGATTGTCCTCGCAGTTAGCTGGTGTTGTTGCTGTTGAAGTTACTGGAGGGCCTGAGGTTCCTTTTCACCCTGGGAGACCAGTTAAGTGATCAGATCTCCTCTTGATAGTTCATTCTTTATCAGTTCTTTTTCATACGTGGTGGTGTTTCTTTAATTTTTGTTCTGTGCCTGATATCGAAGTTCCTTTTTTTTCTAGGGAAAATATAAATCATGTCCAAACTCCAAAGTACATATATTTTTTAATTAGTTTATAGGATCAATCTCTCGATGTGTGTTGTAGGATCTTTTGGTGGCCTGGTGGTTTCTTTTTTATCTGAAGATCACAACTTTGAACTCATAGTGAATGCAATAAGTTTGGTTGAGTTTGATTACTTTGTAGGTCTTTCAGGTAATAGATAGTATAGGCAAAAGAAATTCCATGGAGGAAGAAGTGTTCTGGATTTAAGAGCTTTCACCTACTGCTGCATTATAAGGCTAACCTACAACGCATGCATTTTTTTTTTTTGTTGAATTTTGAAATTCGGGTTCAATGGACAGATATAATTTAGTTGTTTAGTGATATCAGTCCTTACCGTCAAGGTAAATTGACTACTCTTGTACTTGTTTGCTTTGACTAAAGATTAGGTTGAGTTTAGCTTGAACTAAATTGTAGAAGCTCTGTCCATCTGCGACCAAATGAAAGTGATGTGGATCTTTGGTTAACCTGTGACCAAATTGTCAAAGCTAAGTTCCGCCAACTTCTTTAATGTATTAGTTAGCTTGAAAACATGGTTCATTATGCTAGATGGTGACTGGCCAAATGTGTTAGAGACAATGGACTTGAACAATGATGATATGGCTGACTTGTACTGCTATCGATCAAAGCTGTTTGTTCAGAGTTGGAGTGAACAGTGCGGTCATATGGCACAATTAGATGCCATCTATTTGAATGCCATTGACTGCTGTTGTTCCTGATACCTAGAAATATTTTGCACTTCTCCTTGATTGCTTTTGTAGCTTTGGTGGGATGCGGACGGGGCCATTCAAATGAAGAAGAGCTTATTATTTGTTGGGATATCATTGCAAATTGCAGTATATATTTCAAAGCTGTTCGCAATACTTTGAGCAGTCTGATATGAATATTTGTAGATTTGTAGAGATAGGAAGCAGTAAGTCAGAAAGAAATATAGCGATGCAGATTTTGATGTCATTAGCTGCCTTTTCAGAATTCATGCTTCAGTTCTTAGATGATAGTACTAATCAACCTTGCATGTATTCAGGACAAGTCTGATCCACCTCCAGAAGGTCGCTTGCCTGATGCAACCAAAGGTTTGTTCAAGTTGAAAACTGAAGGAAATCACTATAATTTTGTAATTATGTTTCAAGTGGTTTTCTTAATCTTTTTCTATCGCTTCAGGTTCAGACCATTTAAGGGATGTCTTTGGCCACCATATGGGTCTCAGTGACAAAGATATTGTTGCCTTGTCCGGTGGTCACACTCTGGTCTGTTCAAAGAACATGGAATTTCTCTGCTGGTTTCTTTTTATGATTGTTGCTCATTTTGTGCGATTTAAGTGAATAATTGTCTTATTCTATTTATTGATGTTTATCATTGGTTTTTGAATATATATTTACAGGGAAGGTGCCACAAGGAGCGTTCTGGATTTGAGGGACCCTGGACCCCCAACCCTCTTGTTTTCGACAACTCCTATTTCAAGTAAGATACATTCAGCTCCCGAGATGTTTTTTATTGATATAATTTTGTCAAGAATTCAAGTTATATTGCATGATTTTTCTATGCTGTAATCGTCTCACCAACTGGTGTTTTACATGTGCTTTTATCCCCGCAAACTAATACTGAATCATTTGTTAAAAAAGAAGAAGATGCGATCAAATAACCAATGCGAATTTTGATTCTGCTAAACAGGGAACTCCTCAGTGGAGAGAAAGAAGGTCTTATCCAGCTCCCGTCAGATAAAACCCTTCTGGAGGATCCAGTCTTCCGCCCCCTTGTTGAAAAATATGCTGCAGTGAGTAGACACTCATTTCTTTTTTATATTAGCCTATAGATTTTCTAAAGTTGACCTTGGATGGAAATTCCCCCCATCAACTTGACAATAATCTGGTCCCAAATTACACTAAAGTGTAATTATCTAACTTTGACGTCATGGTGTCTTATCTTTAGGATGAGGATGCCTTCTTTGCAGATTATGCTGAAGCTCATTTGAAGCTCTCAGAGCTTGGGTAAGTAAAAAGCAACTTTCAATTTCTGTACTACTCTCTTAACCATTTGCCTTGTCCATATGGTTTTGGTGTCTCTGATCTTCTTCTAAATTCGGTCACTGCTGCAATTGCATTTCAGGTTTGCGGAGGCATATTGAGGACTGGAATTAGGCTCATGCAGCTGCTGTTGTGTGTCTTATTGCTGGAAGCTGGTCTATTTTCATAGTTATTTTTTAGACTAGATAAGATATATGAATTGTGTGAAGATGGGAATGTTGTTGGTCCATATTTGTGTGTTTCTGGGTTCTGTGGGATTGTAAGCAAGCTGCCTTATATGTAGTACTGGAAGATGGAATTGTAAAGCTTTGTGTTGGTCCTCTTGAGTCTTAAACTAGCCAGCTTTATGGTTTGGCCAATAAAGTATGGTAGTTGCCATTCATGGATTATAATTTTGCAATTACTTTGCTACATGGATTTCAGATATAATAAGTGGGTGTTACCAGCAACCTGTCAAAAACTTAAATTCTTGGATTTGGTCCCCAGCATAGACCCATTCAGGTAATTGTTTGGTTCGATTCTCTCGAGCCGTTTTTCGCAGCATTGTATTTGTAGTAGAATGGTCTTGGTGCTCAAGCAAAATATCGCTTGCTGTAGCATTTCACTGAGGGCAGGAAAAGGAAAGGCTTGTAAGGCAGGGCGTGTGGCTCTGATCGACAAAATGATCTCTTGATGCAGATGAACTAACTATTAAAGCTAAACAAAATTTTACTTCTGTTTGAGTAATTTAGCAGAATTATCTTTTTTGTTCTTTAGAATTTGTTTTTTGTTTTTAGCACAGTTAAAAAAAGGGTAAAGTAGCACAGTAAAAAAGATATTTGGGGATATATAATCAAGCAAGTCATAAATGGCTCTCGTGACTAGCGTGTTGCAAATGAGAGCCATTGTCTTCCTTTTTCTCCTTTTATGTCTTCCTTCTCTCCTTTTTCTTCCTTTTTCTCCTTTTATTTCTTCCTTTTTCTCCTTTTTCTCCTCACTCTCTCCCTTAGTGAGCGAATGTCGTCACGAAACACACCCAAAAACATCATCAGATCACCTCCCGCCCTGTCCAGCAAGAGATCACCACCTTCTCTGAAGCTATTTTTGGCCAAAACCACCACCACCCACATTCTATACTTGAAAGATATATTCAATATCTTTTCTCTAATTTGATGTAATTTATACTAATATGTAATATGTGTTGATTTTGATTTCAAATGTTACGGTTTAGAATTATGATTTTTAAAAAAAAATTAGGGTTTTTTTTTTATAATTAGATTAATTAGATATAATTTGAGTTGATAATTATGTTATTTTATAAGATAATAAATGTTTTTTTAAGGGGGTTTTTTTATTGTGAATTAAGATTGGAGTTGGGGTTTATTTAGGTTAAATTAGGGATTATACTGAATTAGGTATAAAATACATGAATTGGGGTGATAATTTTGTTATGATAGAAAAAATTGATGAATTTAGATTTTCGCCAATTAATTTGATGAATTTAGGTTTTTGTTGATTATGTAATCTTTAAAATTTTGTTGATAAACTATCTTAATTAATCCCATGATATTAACAAATTATGCTTGTGTTTTGTTGTGGTGTTTGACATAATATCTAGTGATTTTAAAATATTATACTTTCATGGTGTAACCATGTCAGTACCAACAACAATATTATTTATAATGGAAGAAGTCATGAGTTCTTAATTGTTATATTAGATATATTTCTTAATAAGCTATTTAGAATGTTATATGATCTATTTCACTAGAATATACTTTAAACAGAAGTTGAAATTTCTTGGAGTTAGTGAAGCTCATTATGTCAGCGTACCAATCTATAGTAATAAAAATATGTATTCAATGTTTGGGTTTGTGAGAATTAATGAGATTAATATGCTAAAGCTCAATTTTAATAGTAGACCTCAACGAGAAAACTTTTCTAATATGAGATTTATCCAAGTTCCAAGTAATTTTTAAAAGATCACAAATGCATCATGAGCAATTAGTTTTTCAGGTTAGGTGGTAATGTCAAGAGATAATTATCGGTAGAAGAAATTGTTAATATAAAATCTCAGTTGGGTATGATATTTGTTCTATATTACCATGAAAATCTAAATGATATAATTGTCACTTAGATCGAGTTGAGTTAATACATGACATTTCATGCTTCTAAATTTAAAGTATTAAATGGCATGATTAACATAGATGCAATGACTAAATTAATCATAGTAGGCATTCCGGCTTAGCCTTGCTTACAAATCCTTCTTGAAATCTTCAACAAGTACGGATGCTACTAGCAAATCAATGATGCTAGGTTGCAGGACTGGGTCGAGGAGAGGAACATGAAGGTTGCTTTGTGTGTGGATGGGGTGAAGAAACATACAGGTGATAGCTTTAAGCTCAAGTTCAATTTGGATAGAACAAACATACAACAAAATTAGGATTGGATTCAAGTTAGCATGTAATTTGAATTTGATTTCAAACACGGTGTTGGTATTTAAGTGTGTTTGGTAGTGTAGTTGCGGTTGCTTTTCAAATAGCTTTTCGTGTCAAAATACATGCAAATGATGTTTTTTTATTTTTAAAAAATTATTTTTGATATCAGCACATCAAAATGATTTAAAAACACTAAAAACATATTAATTTGAAGTTAATAAAAAAATAAAAAAAAATTAAATTTTATCAAAAACGTTTTTAAAACGCAGAAACAAATATGCCTTTAATTTATTGAGTTCGTGTTATGTATTGATATCTTGATGTACTCACGTGTAATTTTACATGAAGAAAAGAATTACATAATAAAAAAATTATAGGAAAGAATGGAAGTCAAGCAGTCCAATGGAATGTATAAGTCAAGTCAATGGCACAGCTACCTTAGATGCTCAGCCACCATCCCGTGATAAATTAGGTTTCTCAACATCTACCAACAACATAAATTTTAAATTAAAAAGATTAAATATTGACGGTAATTTCTAGTCCCATGTGTCCACCTTCAATAATTAAAAAAAAACCCATGTAAATGGCCAATCGCTAAGCTCATTAGAGAGGTTTTTTCTTGCAATTGAGTTCGTGGCTTAGTGATAAAATAATTTTTTTTTATTTGAGTTTGATTTTTTATATATATATTTGTTATTTATGTGATACTTTATTTATATACGGGCCTGTACAGAAGCTGGACTGATATATTTAAAGAATTTATTTTTGAAAGTTTTAAATTATTTTGATATACTATATTAAAAATAATTTTTTTAAAAAATAATTTTTTAATATATTTTTAGATAAAAAACAATTTAAAAAATAATCACTACCATAACACCAAACAAGATTAAACACCAAACAAGATTAAAGAAGATTTCACACCGAGGCTTGTGGCCCGACGGTTTTTGCAAGGTTTCCTTGCCTTCGTATCTTGGGTTCAAATCTCAGTGTGCACACATGTCACCCCCGCGGTGCTTTACCTGTCTACTGAGTTTGTAGGGTGTTTAGTGAGTCCAGAAATTAGTTATGGTATACGTAAGCTGATCCGAACACCTCAAGTAATATATATAAAAAAAAAGATTAAACACCAAACAAGATTAAAGAAGATTCATCTACCATGGAGCAATAATTTATTAGAAAACTAAAATCCAGTTTTTATATACACTTTTAAGGGATTATCTGCATTTGACGAGGTTAGAGAAGTCATTTAGTGAAAGATGGCCTGAAATTAAATACAAACCGTCCCTCCAAAAACAGTTCATGATAAATCACCACCCAGAATCATTTCAACCTATCTTTGATCACGAACTTAATTATTGGTATATTCTACAGAGACTATAAATACAATTAAGCAGTGTTGGACAAGAACCCAGTTTTTTTACGTATCAACATAGTTCTTGTCAGGTCTTCAAATACCTGTACATGCTCCGGCGAGCAGCTACCTGTAACGTTTGACTCCACGATCCCAGGCCGGCCCAAGTGATAAATCAAAAGGGCATCGGAAAACGAAGAGCGAGAGAGAGAGATCCATGATTCTTTTTGTAAAGATATGACAAAGCTATGCTTTGATGAAAGGGCCGGGGGGCCTTGAACAACTCCATAAAGAAACCTTGTTGAAGGTTTGCTAAAGTAAATACATAAAGAACGCGGTGGAGGTACAGGTTTCCTTTTTAGACCACCATGAATGATACAAATCTTAAACACTTGGAACAAATTGCATTTTTGGATTAATTATAGAGATTTCAAAGGTTATAAAGAGATGGTGATATTAAATTCAGAGATGAAGTTCCCATCAAAACCAAAGGAAAGCAAAGGAGAGGGAAAATACTCAAGATCATAGCTTATTTTATTTAATTTTCTTGAGGAGTTTCTCATTAATTTAGTGGATAGATATTAAATTATTAAACAGTTGTGGCTTTTATCTTTTGGATTCTAAGGTTGTTTTAAGGTAACATCTGGGGGTTTTTTTTATCATATAAATAACTTTCTTTTCTATTTTATATTTTGGTACAAAGGATAAAGAAAACAAATCGAAGTCATGGAGAAAGCAACGTCTGCTAAGGATAGATAGCAAGTCAAATCAAGGATGCAAAGGGTATTCAATTTTTAAAGTGATTATTCTAATTTATTTATGTTTTATATAATTGAATTTTATTTTTTATTTTTAAAAATATTAAAAATTAAACTTTCTCATTTTAATATATTTTTATATAAAAAACATTTTAAAAAACAATTATAACTACATTTTCATCCAGCATAATGTAATTTAAGAATTGCTTATCCAGCTATATTTTTTCTTTAGCATGGATTCCTTAAGAAGAAAGCAATAAAGTTGGTTTAAGCTTTACAAGTAGAGATTAGTAAAATGAGAAAGTTTAAGCTTTTAATCCCAAGAGTCAAAGAAGACTCTTGCTTGAAGCCTCTCTCTTTTAACCTGTCTAGTGGTAGAAGAATCTTTCTTTTTATAGGCTATTGATATATATATATATATATATATATATATATATATATATATATATATATATATAGAGAGAGAGAGAGAGAGTGAGAGAGAGAGAGAGAGATTTATGGCTATAGGCAATGTTGGTTCAACCCCATACGTGTCTTTATTTTAACAAAGATTTGTAAATATTTTATTTTAAAATATTTTTTATTATAAAATATATTAAAATAATATTTAAAATTTATTTTTAATATCTGCACTTCAAAACAATTCAAAAACAATAAGAAATATTAATCAGCAACAAAAAAAATCAAAATTTTCCAGAAACACTAATTGAACACACTTCTAAATGTACCGAGGTATTTAAGAATGTGGTTGTGGTTGCTTTTTAAAGTATTTTTTACTCGGAAATACATCAAAATAATATATATTTTTATTTTTTTAAAATTACTTTTGATATCAATAATTTAAAATGATCTAAAAATATTAAAAAAATATTAATTTAAAACAAAAATAAATAAATTATTTTAAAAACACTTTTAAAATAAAAAAATAATACATTTACTTAAAATACGAAGTTAATTGAGATTTTAATAGTTTGTAGCATGACAAACCCAACAACGAATATTGGTGAAGCCTCGAAGACGACAATGAGAGATTATTATGTTGTGGAAAACTTTTGTTTGAGGTGGAGAAACTTGAAGAAAAGAAGACTTTGAAGATTCAACAAATCCAAATTTAAAGATGATGGAATTTGAGAAAGAAAGAAAGAATAATTAGGGTTTGTTGACTATTGTGCATTGGTTTTTCCGGATTCCTTATTCAGAGGGGTTTTTATAGATTCCTTCTGTAATTAGAGGGTTTTTAAAAGTGAGATTATTGTTATTTTTTAAATAATTTTTTTAAAAGTATTAAAATAATATTTTTTTATTTTTTTAAAATTATTTTTAAGATTAGTATATTAAAAAGATACAAAACATATAAAAAAATTTATATTTTTAAAAAAGGTAATCTGCACCGTATTTCAAAACAAATAATTAATAATAGAGTTGGTATAAACAGGATAATTAGTAGTAGACTTGGTGTAAAGAGGGTCATAAATGGCTTGTAGGCAACACAAAGCAGGGATGAAAAAATTTAATTTGTTTTTTAAAAATTTTTTTTAATATTTTTAAAATTATTTTAATACGTGGTTATGAAAAATAAATTTTTAAAAATAAAAAAATTAATATATTCTTAAGTAAAAAAAACTTTAAAAAATAACTCAATCATTGTCTCAAACGACGACGTGGAGGTAGCTGTGAGGTGCTTGTGCACAAAACACATGTATTTCTCTAAATGGCCTGAGATAAGGGGAAGAAGAAGAAGATGCAACAGCGATGTGACTTGAGGTGGCAAAGGAATAATGATGGCCCCTCTTGTCCTCTTAATTTAACTGATTGGAGAATCTAACGTAGTCTTTAATAACGTGATTTATGATGTTTTTTAAAATTTTTAATAATCTAAAATAAAAAAAATAATTTAAAATAAAAAAATAATTTTTTTTTAAAGAAACATAGCTGTAAAAAAGAAAAAAACAAACCTCCCATTGACCCTTTCAACCCAACCCTCCGAACCTTTCTTGTCAGAACAAGAGTCTAAATTAACCACATAAAGCCACTTTTAGGGTCCCCACATGGCCATCTCTCCACTTCACTTGCCACCATTCCCAAAGTGAAAGTGAAAAAAGCAGAGAGATCACAGCATGTTCTATGATTCTAATGACCAAAGCACCATAGGACTCTTACCCTCTTCCGCTGTCTCTCTCCAAATCATTCACTTTCACATTCACATTCACACTCATTCTCAAAACGGACTGCTACAAGACACCACCATTTATTTTTCTTTGGATGGCACAATAAAATAATTAAAAGAAACCTCTGCCTTTTGTGTTTTTGAATCCCTGTAAAGAGCAGAGTGGCTCTTTCTCCATTATTGTTCTGTTCTGTTGTTTCTTTATCTGGCTTTGCCATCTTTTTTTTTTATTATTTCTATGGGCTTCTGATCTAACTCAGTTGGTCGAGAGAACATGGGGTCTTGGCTTCTGCTTCTTTTCTCTCTTCTTCTTTTCTTTCACGCCTCCTCTGCTCAACAGGGTACCTCTCTCTCCCACTCTCTGCGTAATATTTTTTTTATGTGCTATGTAACATGCATATGTGTAGTGTTGTTATTTAAGCATCACAATACCTCCATACTTGACTCAACGTTTTCGTTTGTTTTTGTTGTTGATTGCTTTGCTCTTCTTGATTCTATTGAAGATGAGATTCAAAGACGCAAATTTTATAGAGCTATAAGGTTAAGAAGAAGAAAGAAAATGGAAAAGAAGAGAGCTTTCTTTTGGTTTGTCTAGTGTTTTTTTTTTACAGACCGTATATAGGAATGGAATTTGATAGATGTTTTGGTTAGCGACTGGCAAACAAAGAAATTTATGTGGGGTTTTAGTTTTGATGCATTAAAATTTTTGGTGAAGCAGCAGCAATTCATAAACTATTTATAGTTTTGATTAAAAAAATATGTATTTATGGCTGGGAGACTTAAATCTTCTTGTTTCTATGTCGTGTCTAGAAGACTAGAATCTTTTCTAATTGGTAAAGTTTTTTCTAATTACCTGTAGTAGGAGTTGTTAGATGAAAATCACACCCGACCAGCCGACCACCAAGGCAATAAAATTAAATTATCAAAATTTGGGGAGTTTTAGTCCAAGTTAGAGACATAAGTTGCTTAATAACATGAGTGAGCCGCCCATTTGGTATATACAAAGTCTGAGTTCTTTGAGTATGGGCAACTTTTTATTGGTTGCATCTTCACAGAGATGCTACAACTAGGAACGTAGCTGGCACATGAAAATGTAATCAATACTTGAAACATGCTCAATTCAATTCTGCCAGTTGTTTGCTTGAATAAGATGTTATGACATGCATGCACACATGTTAGCCTGGGAAGTGAAATAGTAATTTGTTAACTCTTCCTTTTCCTGAAACATGCTGTCAGTAATATTTGATGTAATGTCAGCTTATTTGTGATTTTTTCCTTTTTTTGGGGGGGTGGGCTAAAATATTGACCGGAATCCCCTCTCCCCGCTCTGCATTTGCTTGCTTGTGCGTGTTTCTGGCATGGAAATCCTGTTTCTGTATACGGACAACAATGTGATTTTTTTTTAACCTAATAATGTGAATATGCTTGAACTAAAACAGGTTTTCTGAGTTTGGATTGTGGTGGCCCAGCAAACTTCACTGATGCACTTGGACTATCATGGACTTCGGATGTTAATTTTATTTACGGAGAAGCAGCAAGCATATCAGTTGCAAATGAGACACGGAAGCAATACACTACAGTGAGACATTTCCCTGCAGATTCCAGGAAGTACTGTTATAGATTGGATGTTACAAGTAGGACAAGATACCTTTTAAGGGCAACATTCTTGTATGGTAACTTTGACAACAATAATGTCTATCCAAAATTTGACATATCTGTTGGGCCAACTCATTGGTCTACCATTGTCATTTCTGATGCTAATACCATAGAATCTATAGAGCTAATATTTCTGGCTTCAAGTTCTTCTATCAGTGTATGCCTATCCAATGCTACAACTGGGCAGCCGTTCATATCAACCCTTGAGCTCCGACAATTCAATGGTTCAGTTTATTTTACAGCATTTGAAAACCAGTTTTATCTCAGCGTGTCTGCCAGAATCAATTTTGGTGCTGACAGTGTGGATCCAGTTAGGTATGCTCTAAATATCTGGTTCAAGATGCAACATGATGTAATTTTTACTGATGTACATTTATCTGAATGCTTTTTCAAGCAACATCTGCTTATAATTTAAGAGAGGTAGAGAATAAAAAAACACATTAAATTGTACAAACTTAAATGATCCACAGAAATACCTCTATTCCTCATAGTTGAAATACTTTATCTCCCAGATTTGTTGCTGCTTGAAGAGTAATATATCAATTTTCCCTTCAGACACAAATCTTTTGACACGTGTACATGCGCGCACACGCACACATCAAATAATACTTCTTTTTTTCCAGGTATCCTGATGACCCTTATGATAGAATATGGGAGTCAGACTCTGTGAAGAAAGCGAATTATCTAGTTGATGTTGCTGCTGGTACCAAGAAAGTTTCAACTGACATGCCAATCAACATCAACATTGATGAAAGGCCTCCTGAGAAAGTGATGCAAACAGCTGTAGTTGGCACAAATGGGTCGCTCACATATCGGTTGAATTTGGATGGTTTTCCTGGTTTTGGGTGGGCTTGCACATACTTCGCTGAAATTGAAGATCTGGATCCCACTGAGTCCAGAAAATTCAGGCTGGTACTCCCAGGGAACCCTGACATGAGCAAAGCTGTTGTCAATATTGAAGAAAATGCTCAAGGAAAATACCGTCTCTATGAACCTGGATATACCAACCTATCCCTACCCTTCGTATTATCTTTTAGATTTGGAAAGACTTCTGATTCTTCCAGGGGACCACTTCTGAATGCCATGGAGATAAACAAGTATCTTGAGAAAAATGATGGTTCTCTAGATGGTTAGTAGAACAATATTCCTTGCATGCACTCCTATAGTTTTGACTGTGAACTTTAGCTGAAGACCTGAAATCTTGGTGTTTTAAACTGTGTTTGAAGCATAAGTTATGTTAATTTGACATTGCCATTTTCCATTTTTCCATGAAGCAGATTATCTAGCACATCATGTGTTAATGTGAAAATTTGAAACCTAAAGCGCATCTGATACTAAATTTGCATGAGGTGCAGGAGATGTTATTTCTGGTGTGATTTTATTCTACTCAACAGCAGATTGGGCACAAGAAGGTGGTGACCCATGCCTGCCAGTTCCATGGTCATGGGTGCAGTGCAACTCTGAAGCAAGGCCAAGGATTGTTAAGCTGTAATGATTTATCTCTTTTATGATTTTATTTTATGCATTTTCAGATCCATTCCTTCATTTATCCAAGTTAAGTCCCTCACAATGTATGAGGAGAATCTTGCATTCATATGGTTGAAATAACTTCTGTCTACCTGGTTTGGCAGCTCATTGTCTAGCAAGAATTTGTCTGGGAGTGTTCCTTCAGACTTGACGAAGCTGACAGGTTTAGTTGAATTGTAAGTTTCAAGCTGCTTATCTTTTAGCTGGATGATGGATTAAATTTCAAGGTATACTGCTGTAATAGTCCCCACATGATCATATCCACTTGTCTTGTGTGCAGATGGCTCGATGGAAATTCATTAACTGGTCCAATTCCTGATTTTACTGGATGCACAGACTTGGAGATCATGTAATGCTGGATGGATTTTCTTAATCATGGTGTTTAATCTTTGTTTTTATTAAAATGTTAACCTAACAAGATGATCCATATCTGACAGTCATCTTGAGAACAATCAGTTGACGGGTGAGCTGCCATCCTCCTTGCTGAACCTACCAAATTTGAGGGAACTGTAAGTTATCAGAACTTGGATATCATTTTAAACCAAAGCTTAAGCTGTTAGGTGAAGTTTTTCAAGTTAAGATTTATATTATTTTTTAACACATCCTCTCAAGTGAAAGTTTTTTGGGCTTGAAACTTGCACAGACTCACACTGCCTTGTGTATAATTTTTTTATTAATTAGAATGGGGTGTTGATATTCGAACTCGTGATCATTTGGTCAATAAAACTGATACTATGTCAAATAATCATTTTAATCCTAAGTTTAAACTATTAAGTGAGGTCTCAAGATATGATTTATACTATTCTCTAACAAATCTCTCATGGGAGTTTAATAATTAATAAATATTTCTGCTGTGATTGATGAATGATGATTGGAAGCAATGTCACAACTTTATATGGATATATTTTTTTGGTAAAACTGTAAGGAAATAGAAAATTACCTGTCTAAGTAAATAATTCATTTCACTGTACTTTATTCTGTTTTTTTCCTTTAGTAAAATAATTTATATGCCTAACACCTGGGGTAATTGCAGGTATGTGCAAAATAATATGTTATCCGGAACAATACCATCGGGTCTCGGTAGAAAGGTGGTTTTGAAGTGAGTCTCTCTCTTTCTCTCTCTCACACCCACATGTGTGCGCACGGGCACATCCACACCCCACTTTGCAATTGTTTATTAATTTGCTGAATTTTGCATATTATTGATCATGGACAAAGAATTCTTTGTTTAGACTACAATGTTTTATTGTATTTTTTTCAACCATAATGAGAAGCTATTCAACTACTTCTAGACATAATAAGTACATAGCCAGAGTCAATTGAAGTAACTATTAACAACTGCATGTGGTTTAGTGTGTTGGTCTTTTTAATTGAGGATTTCTAATTTGTTCGTTATATGTGTCAGTAGGTCTTTCAATACTTCAGTGTCCCATATTCTTTTATCATTTCTCCTTTGTAGTTTTCCCTAAAAATCTGTTGCTCACATCTGTGCATAATCCCAAAAGGAATAGTCAGAAGTAGGAATTGATTTAGAGGCTCTATGAAATAAGGTATGTGATAGACAACCTCGTACAATCAGGCTTACTTTCACCCTATCATAGTACCATAATCTTCCCACTCAAATCTCTTTTAACTATGGCTCACTGAACTGGGGTTTTGGTGCTTCAATCCCACACAGGACCTCCAAGTTGGCTTTCCCACGTTTATAATGATCCAAGGACTTGCTAGTCGAATAACATTTAACCCCAAGAGTCCTACTCCGAAGTTTCTTTGATACACCTCTTTCCACCTGGTTACTTCATGTCAATGGAGATTTATACGTCTCCTGTATAAAATCACATTTTTGGGTGTTTAAATCAAATATATTCAACTCTGTTTTCTTGGTATAATCACAGCTACTCTGGAAACATAAATCTTCATGAAGGAGCCAGAAGAGGGAGGCACATGGGTATTATTATCGGTTCGTCAGTTGGAGCTGCTGTTCTTCTGATAACTACATTAGTGTCTTGCATGTTCATGCAAAAAGGAAAGAAAAGACACCCTGACCAAGGTATGGCTATAAAACAATTTTGAAGTTTTTGTCTAGCCTACCAGACTTCTCAGATGATAAAACATACGTAACTTGTCTATTTTAGAACAACTTCGGGATTCCCTACCTGTGCAAAGGGTAGTTTCTACCTTGAGTAATGCTCCTGGAAAAGCTGCTCACTGTTTCACATCCTTTGAGATTGAAGATGCTACAAAAAATTTTGAGAAGAAAATAGGCTCTGGAGGTTTTGGAGTTGTGTACTATGGAAAAATGAAAGATGGAAGGGAAATTGCAGTGAAAGTTCTAACTAGCAATTCCTTCCAGGGAAAGCGAGAGTTTTCAAATGAGGTAAATTTCCACCTTATTGAACTTTATTCAATAAATAAATTGCTATTGTAAATGAGGATACTTAAATTCATATTCTTTGAATGCTAGATCGTGTTCGTTATCGCTCAACTAAATTGCTGCTGGAAGTTTCATATGATTTTACTCGATTATAGTCATATGCTGGTTGGAATTGTTTAACCACTGAATGTACAGAGGATTCTTGTTTCTAACTAGATGCCATTGGTCCTGACCCTTGTTAGAAAATGCATTAAGTACTTCTTATAAAAGAATTACGTTGTCATTTTGGCTTCCAAACATTCTCGTGCAAGTCATGTTTAGAGTCCCCAGCCCCGTTGAATCTGTAAGATGTAGAATTTCTGATTAAAATGTTGATATTTTTTTTGTAAACTAAGTTCCTACTGGAAGTGCTATGGATGTTATCCAAATTTTGACAAGATTGACTGAGCCTATTATAAATCAAATTACCGGGATCTGCCTTGGGAAAAATTCAGTAAGATAGATGAGGATTCATTAACTTGTAGAACCTGCAACAGTTTAGCTCCTTAATCCTTTAATGATAGTTTCCATTGGGTATTAGACGAAGGAAAATTAACAAGTCCCTAAATTTCCTAGTATTGTAAGTACCTGGTTAAATAAATGGATAAAATCCTTACATTATTTAACTGATTTTATAAACTGTTTAAGAATTGAAGCTGATATGGAAACATGCATATGTTTTTTGAACGTCATGCACATATTCGTAAAATGAATATTGTTCTCTGGAACTTAGTTAGTTTGAGAATCATGCTGTATTGTGTAGTATATTTTTCAGTTGGAGCTGAAACTGTGAATCGATTTGTTCTGCCATTTGCACAGGTGAGTCTTCTTTCAAGGATACATCACAGAAACCTGGTACAGTTTCTTGGATTTTGTCAAGAAGTTGGGAAGAGTATGCTTGTTTATGAGTTCATGCACAATGGAACACTTAAGGAACATCTTTACGGTAATTTCAAGTGTTTTTGAATTGGACCAATTTAAATTTTGACACTCACTATTTTTTTCACTTTGGCAGGTCCTTTAAAACAAGGAAGAAGTATTAGTTGGATCATGCGCCTTGAGATAGCTGAAGATGCCGCAAAAGGTTTATGATAAGCCATTTTTTCCTTTTTTCTGTTCCTAACATATTATCTGTCCTTCACTATGGTGAAGCCTATAACTTAAATAAGAGTTGCAGTTGAAGAGTTGTAATGATTGTGTTTTCGTACTTGTTCAGGGATTGAATATCTTCATACAGGCTGTGTTCCAGCCATTATACATAGGGATTTAAAAACCAGCAATATTCTTCTTGACAAAAACATGAGAGCGAAGGTTGCGGATTTTGGCCTTTCAAAACTTGCAGTAGATGGAGCTTCACATGTCTCAAGCATAGTTCGCGGCACCGTAGGATATTTGGATCCCGAGTAAGGTTCTTTTCTTTAATTTTATGATAGATCAATTTAAGTAGTATGATCTGGGAGAATTGATTATGTTGCTGCTGCTGCATTGTTAGATGATTTTAAACTTTAAAATACCATAGTTATTGTGAAGTGAATAACCTTATTAATAATCTGCTAACAACATTCGGGCAGATAAAATGGCAAGGTTATATTTAAGTTTGAGACATGACAGTTGTATCTAGAACTCTGTTACGCACTCTCTCTTAGCCATAGATGTGTTTTTTAACGAGCCACATTCTTGTTTCTTATAGAAAATGATATTTACAACTGCAGTGAGAGCCTGGAGTCAAGATTGAGTATGAGTTTAGCAAACACTTTCCACCGACATGGGTGCTTCAACTGTTATCACATTGCATTAATAATTTTTGCTCTGTTACGCAGGTATTACATCTCGCAACAGCTAACAAACAAGAGCGATGTTTATAGTTTTGGCGTCATTCTCCTGGAGCTGATGTCTGGTCAAGAAGCCATATCTAACGAGAGCTTTGGTGTAAATTGTCGCAATATAGTACAATGGGTAAGCTTGTTGATTGTTCAAGGACTAGTGGCTTGGAATTTTAACCATGTGTCTTTGGGAACTTCATCATTGATGATCATTACCTGAACAACCAATTCTAACCATCTAAATTAAATTCACAGTTGCTTTTGGCAAAATGCTTTAAGCTGAATAAATATGATTGGTGTTATTATTATAAATGTGCCTTATGTCTCTATCTTTTCTCTTCAACAAAATTTGTTCAAAGTCAAGATCGAAGCTTCAAGCAAAATTTTTCTTATATCTGTAACTTGTAGATTAAAGTCATAAGATGATTTCAACCAAAACAAGGTCAACAAATAAGCTCAATTTGAATGCTGAGTTACAGCTTTTAAAGGGTCTTTTGCTTCAGATTCTTTTTTCACTTTCAGTTTGTTCCTGGAAGACGTTGAGATCATTCATTTGAATGCTGAGTTAAACATATTTGGAAATGTTCCTTATTTCCTGCTTTAGACATTTGGCTTGGTGGTTGTCACAAAAAAGTTTGCTACATTTCCTTGAGAACCTCATTCTTTTCATTTCTGGAAATTTCTATTGCTGTTGATGGACTTAAATAATTGTATGGCAGGCAAAATTACACATTGAGAGTGGGGATATCCAAGGAATCATTGATCCCTCACTATGTAATGAATTTGACATCCAGTCAATGTGGAAGATAGCAGAGAAAGCTTTGACGTGTGTCCAGCCTCATGGTCACATGAGGCCATCTATTTCAGAAGTTCTCAAGGAGATCCAAGATGCTATCTTAATTGAAAGGGAGGTGACAGCAGCAAGAGGTTTCTCTGATGAAATGTCCAGAAATTCTGTTCAGTCTTCATTCAACCTGGGTTCTTTGGATTTGGGTGGAACTGAGAATTGCCTGGCGCTTGACGAGTCCATTGCGCGGCCAACCGCCAGATAATTCTTTACATTTCCACCGCTGGCAGTTTTTGGTCTAGGATTTATAGTGCTGAAATCAAAAATCGAATCGACCCTTTAGGTTTCAAGCAAGAGCAAGAGCTTTGAACGTGTAAATTTTGAGCTTGCAAATTATTTATATTCCCATTTTGCTGTAAATTTACCCTCTTTTGGCAATGAATAAATGGATCCTCCCGTTTCTATGCTATAAATCCCATCAATGTCTGGAAAATGAGGCCTCAATTACACGGTTTAGCTGTTCAACTAGCTGGTGGCCTGCGTGCCTGCTTGTTGCAGCGAGGATTTTTTTGGCGATGTAGCAACAAATATGATCAAATAATATAAAAAATTAATCAAAAAATTTAAACAAAAGCAATTTTATTTTTATTGAATATTAATGAGAAATTCTTTTTTTTTTCATATTAGATGCATAATAAAAAAAAATTTGTTATGCTTGAAAAATTAAACATCCATCAAATGTTAATGTTATAGTGTTTGTTTGTTTTTTTTTTTTAACACCTTAGTAAGTTAACAAAAGCAATTTCTCGAGCTTAAATCTAAAATAATGTAGCGTGCAAGGGTAAGATTAAAAAAAAATAATTGTTGAAAAAAAAAAAGGCTTAAAAGCATGAAGAAATAAATACAAACCGTCTATTTGTGTACTAGTGAATAGTGAATTTAGCATCAGAATTATGTTTTTTCTATTATTATTATTAATAATATTAGTATCTAAACCAGCTTTCCATGCACCTCAATTAATTCTATAAACCAACTAATATTATGAAACCAAAAATTAACGGTAGAATTACGTTTTTTTTTGTGTAATGTAATGAAGTGGGTGTGTAAATTTTTATCATCTCTGTCCATGAGCACTGGAATTATTGTCCTAAGGTAGCAATCATGTGAGCTGACAGTGGGGATGCTGAGTGACAGAGACAGAGAATGGTGGCTGCTTTGGATGTTGCGAGGTTGGCCGAGTAGTCTTCTAGTCTATGCCTTAGTGTCTAGGTGGACCATCCATCCTTGCACGCTAAGATTAAGCAAAAATCATGTGGTTTGTCAGCATGGATCTTGTTGGCCAACCCATCAGTGATCGATTTGTTCTTCCTTTACAAGACATCAGAGCCCCATTGCTTCTTTCAAACCTCAGGCCGTCTAAATTGGTCCGATCATGGTGGCTCCTCCCCGCTTATATTGGGTCCCGAATCGGGTCACCTGGGTCAGTGATCAAAGCTTTCTTGCCATGGCAGAAGGACAAAACAATTACCTTTGAGATGTGGCTTTTCTATTATGCTGTTCATTCACCTGAAATGGACCTATGAAGGGATTCCCGATCTATCTTTTTCAATGGTTAGGCCTTGATACCTTCTTAATTAGATGTCCCTTCATAATCCTTCTCTAAATTTATATAACGATTACCGACACTATTATTTAATGACACAAAAATGTTTTTATTGGATTTCAACTTGTTTCTTGAAAATATATCCCCTAAAAGGAAATAATGAATACAAATTAAAAAATTATACAACAAAATTATCTAATATATATAATTATAATGCATTATAAAACACCAATAAATATCGTACGCGTTTTCAATTTCATTACACAATTACACATGATATGATTATTTCGATTTCATTAGATTACAAACCATCATAAACTTGATGCATGACTATTTCTTAATTCAATTCTTAAATAAGAACAATTATTTGTATATATTGGTAGGAGGACCTTGGGCAATTTTCATTCATCATTCAATAATTTGATGATATGATTGCTCTTTTAATGCTTCTAAAAACATAATCAAGAGAGCTATTACTTGGGTATGTTCCCTTGATCTCCCATTAAAATGGAATCATCCTCGATCTTTCAAGCTATGGGTAAAATTATTGGAAGTACTATTAAAATTAAATGCAACATGCAAATAAACCTAAAATATTTTATGAAGAGTAAAGGTTGGATTAAATGTTGTTTAGAATGATTTTTGGGACTTGATTTCTAGAGATTTGATTAAAGATTTAGGCTGAAATTTTGGGGTTAAAAAGTTGAAATTAGAAGATTAGAATCTGAATTTAAATGTCAAGATCGTAAGTAGATAATCTAAATTCAACTGTTGGGATTTGGAGTTTTATTAATTTGAACTAAATTGGATAAATTGAGAACATGAATTAAATGTGCTGAATTAAACTAATTTAATTCAATTAGACTTAATTGGTATTCATTGGACTGAATTGATTGGAATGAAACGAATATGATTGAAACGAAGTTATATAAATAATCAATTGATCCTTGGGATATTTCTTCATTTTCATTATAGTCTTTGGCTTTACATTTTTTCAATTGCCCTAAATCATCTTTCTTTTCAATTGTGTCCCTAATTGAATCAGTTTAGACCTTCAAATTTAACCACTTGTTGCATATTCATTCTTAGTTTCTAAAATTATGCAATTTTGACTAATCTAACTCTCAATTTTGATCTTCTTCTTCAATTATGCTCTCCATTAATGTCTAAATTGGCTATTTATTTCAAAATTATTTTGGAATTCAAATTTTTTTTAGTCTTAGCCAAACTAAATCAAATTAACCTTATTTTTCAATTTCCTTCTCAATTTAACCCTCATTTGTGACCAAAGAATTCTCAAACTTTATTTTTTGCTATGATGCTTAATTATTGGCTCAATTTCAACCCTAGCTATTTTTTTTGTTTTCATGATTTATTATTATTATTATTATTATTATTATTATTATTATTATTAGTATTAGTATTAGTATTAGTATTTTAACACATAAAAACTAAATAAAAATGATTAAAATTAACTAAAAATATTGAAAAATATATTTTTGGGATTTTTCTAATTTTCTCAAAATATATATGAAAATAAAAAGTGAAAATCGAGTTATGACATAGTCTATTAAAACCCTTTACAAATTGCATTATAAAACCATCTTATGTTTATTATCACCCTCCAATATAATAATAGGTTTAATTAGAGATAAATTGCAATGAAGTTTGTTGGCAAATTTGAAGATTCAAAAGGTCGAGACTATCTAAATAAACCAAAATATAAAAAGCTCATTGGTTTACCTTTTTTTTTTTTAACTTATAAGGTATGAACCTTACAATATCTTCAAGAACATTAATTAAAGTATAATGTATACACTTCAGCATTATTATATTTTTGTTTAACATAATTTTCTCATCCTCACCTTTATTAACAAGCTCTTCCACTATATGAATGAAGTACAATTATTTATTTTTAATTGATAACTAGGGGAATATTTTTCATCATATTAGAAATACTCATTTTTAGCTCTTTTAAAGTTTTTTCTAGGTAAATATGGGTTTTTTTATATATAGATAAATTATATAAGTGGACAAAGCATTTGTTAAGTTAATTTAGGGAATGCTATAGTAGAAAAGTTGGTATATTTTTTTATAAAAGAATTGAATAGATAAGGTAGAATATATAACCATGAAAGCTCTTGGTAAAGGAAGGAATGGATGTTTTGAGACATGGTTTTGTTTACCTAGTTCATACTATCAATTATTCATTTTTTTTTTAATAAGGAGAAACTATAATTGAAAATTTAATTTTGAGTAGAGGAAGGTAGTAGCTTTATAAAATTAAATGGAGTATAGAGATACCAGACTTTGAACTTTAAAAAGGTTATTTGTTCTCTCCATCATGTATTGAAGAAAATAAAAAAGGAAAGATAGTTGTAGGGAAAATAAAGATACTAAAAATATTAAATAAAGTTATAAAAAAAGCAAGTAAATAAAAACAAGAAAGATAAATTGAATGGATAAACATTTACATATATAAGACTGAGTATCATTTATAGTAGTTGTATGGCCTTTTATATATTGATATCGAGTTTGAATCTTATCTAAATATGTAACTCTAATCCTACAAAAATATTGGTATCAGATAAGGAGAATTTATTGAATCTTAATACAAACTAAACTTCTCCTCTATTTATACCCATATGAATCCTAAACTAATATATGACTTTTGAATTGGTTATTTTGTTAAAGACCTCCACTTTAAAAAGATTTAAGCCTTTTGGTTCTTTGTAAGCGTTCAAACTCCTATGATAAATTGATTTCTTGTTAATTATGACCCTTGATCACCTGTTTAACTATTTTGTTAATTATCCTAGTCAATCAAAACTCTTTCAAAGTGGTCAATTCTGCTACACTCAATAGATTTTAGCTTTCTTCCCCTGTTTCATCATGAACAATCATCGTTTTTTTATGTTTGACATGTATATGTTTATTTTTGGTGTAAACGGGTTTATTTTAGATTTTGAAGTTTGTAGTGGTTTCTTAAACTCTAACCAAATCATAAGCTTCGTTAAGTTATTTTAGATGAAACATGGTGACTGAACCATGATAACATCTTTAAGGCTAACAACAAACATATAAGAGACTTGATTTTCATTTAATTTTGCTTGGTTCAACACCACATCAAAGTTTTTAATATATAACTTTAAATAAGAAATTTGTTATACATTCTTAATAACAGCTAAAGGTTCCACCCACCATAAAATCTACTACATAGAGCTAGGATGTGCTCTTTCTACCTAAGAACATCTTTGAAAGATTTAATTTAAGTTTAATGCTAGTGTAAAACATCTAAATGAAGAAAATAAGAAACATATTTTACCTTTTTTTTCCAAATCCATGAATTCCATGTCAATGAACTAATTTGTTTTACAAATTCATTTGTTGACATATTCACCACCAATAAAAAGGAAAGTCTATCCTAGGCCTTTTTGGTTCATTAAAACTATAACATAGAAACTGTTATGATGGTAATCAAAGGATGATTCATTAAGAGTTAAGATTGATTTTTAGGTAACATCACTAGAGATAATTTGGAGAAAGAATCAAGTAGAAGGTGGATGCTGATGTTGAAATAAACCAAAACTACTAAGTAAGCCTTCAAGTTTCAAAAACCATTTAGATTATCTTCCGTCAACCTCTAGCCATTTAAGGTAGCTTTATTGTATCTTAAATTGTAATGCCTTTAGATTGGATTAAGTGTCTTTGTCCAGGTTTCTTCAAGCCAGCTAATATCTTGTATCTTGAGGGGAGCCACGACCTCATATAAAGGTTCAGAGGCTTTGATATTAATTGTTGCAAGTGTAAATTACAAGGTATCAAAGTAGATTGATTCTAGTAAAGAATCAAGAGACTTAGATTCCATTATTTTCACATTTCACATTTATAATTTTCTTTTCATTGTGAGTTATATAAATTCTTTTATGGATTTAGAATATTTTATTTTTTATACTACTTATAGCTAATTTTCACATACATTTTCATTTCCACATTTGTTTCAGGCTATAAATTATAAGTTTTTTTACCAAAAAAATATTATAACTTTCTTAATGAGTACAACACATAACGCTCATCTCTACTAAAAAAGAATATGAATGCTTAAATAAAAGTGAAGTTTATAAATAAATACTTATAAACAAATGATGTATTATTGGAAATAACAATTTTTAAACTTGCATTAGGTTTTTGCATTTAAAATCACAAAAAAGGAGGGTCAATTTGTGCCCTTTTTGTTGCAAGTTTTAATGGTGGGGGTAATTGGGTTGGTTTGATGGATAAGATATGTAATTGGAAATGTCCTTTGTTAAGAGATCTAAGTTGAGAATGATGTAATAGTTGAGGGACGAATATGATTTTTCTCGTGTCAGGAAGACCTAGTTCCTGCTCTGCTGGCCTTTGAGTTTGACACGAGGTGAGTGGATAGAACGACGTCGTTAAGTGAATCGAAGCACAAAATAAGCCGAAAGTTTCTGATACCTCGTGGGTCTAATAAGATATCGACGAAATCTCGAAACGGAAAGAAATCGCAGAAACAAATAAATAAAAATTAAAAACAACCAGAAAGAGAAGAGAGAGAAAGAACAGAAAAACCAACGGTGTTGATAAACCTCATTCTCTCATCTCAGTCGTCTCCTTTCACCTCGCTTCTCCAGCGTCCGATCCAATTATCCCTTCCCATCCGCGCCCTCTTTTTTCTTCTTCTTTTAACAGGTAATAAATTAAACACACACACACACACACACACACAAGCACTTACTCTCTCTCTCTCTCTCTCCCTCTCTAAATTCTATTCCTCTGATTGCTGTTTTGATCAATCAATTATGATTATTGGTGGTGAGTTAGGGTTTTCGATATGGCGGCAGAGGCACCGGCGAGTCCAGGGGGTGGAAGCCATGAGAGCGGAGACCAAAGTCCTCGTTCTAATTCTAATGTACGTGAACAAGACAGGTTCTTACCGATCGCAAATATCAGTAGGATTATGAAGAAAGCGCTACCTGCTAATGGAAAGATTGCTAAGGATGCTAAAGAGACTGTTCAAGAATGTGTTTCTGAGTTTATTAGCTTTATCACTAGCGAGTAAGTGGTGTTATTTAATTTTGTTTAGTTTTTTCCTTTGGTTTGATTTGTGATTGAATTGTTGACTTTGAGGGTTTCGTTTGGTGTAGAGCAAGTGATAAGTGTCAGCGAGAAAAGAGGAAGACGATAAATGGTGATGATTTGCTTTGGGCTATGGCTACGTTAGGGTTTGAGGATTATATTGATCCTCTTAAGATTTACCTGTCTCGATACAGAGAGGTGATAATTTATTTCTACTATTTTTTATTTTATTTTTGTACCTGATTTAATGTTAGATTTTGCTTGGTGGTTTAAATTATAAGAAACGGATATGGAATGGGATTTGGGAATTTAATTTTTGTTGCTGTTTTGTATTGTTTTTTAGTATGCGAGATAGTGATTTTGTTGCGATTTGAGTAAATGATGTCTGACTGATGTTTTTGTTGTTATGTGTATGGGGATTGAATGGATGATGCAGATGGAGGTATGTCAATTATTATGTGCTTTTGATATTTTCTTGTTTTGGAGTGTTTGGATATATAATGAGATACGGCGTTTGATAGGGTGATACCAAGGGATCTGCGAAGGCTGGAGATACATCTGCTAAAAAGGATGTTCACCCTGGTCCAAATGCGCAGGTGAAATGGAGCTTTATGTTGCTGAGTTACTGCCATTTCTTGTTTTTAGTCAATCAACGTACCTCCTTGTCTTTATTTTATAGTGCTAACTTTTAGCAACCCTATCATAATCATCTTATATTGGGATATTTGGCAAATAAATTTTCCAGATTTCTCATCAAGGTTCTTTCTCACAAGGTGTTAGTTATGGAAATTCAAATTCTCAAGTAAGCACCCTCTCCCTCTCTCTCTCTCACACACTGCACAGTGTGCTAATCATTCTTGGAATATTTCTTCTCATCTGGACATTACATTAATGTAAGCATAACATTATGCTTGAGGAACACAATTTAATTTTAATAGGAAATAGGTTTTTTATTTTTTTGGGTGGTAAAGATTACTTCATTACAGCTAGGAAATCAAGCTAGGTTGGATCCTTAACTTCCTTTGTAAATTAACATCAGCGTACCTAAGAAATTATCCTTCCTTCTCTGAAAGGATTTGCTTTATATCATTAAATGTATGGGATGGTCAATTATTGTGTAATAACTGTTCTCCAGTTTTTATATTGGCTAATAACTGTCTTAACTATTTGCTAGCTACATGTCAACATGTCACGCACATCTATTCAGATACACTTGGTTGCTAGATTAGGGCCCTGGTAAGGTTATGCATGTGTGTGCCAGCTTTGGTTTGCAAGCCTAAGGTCTTTGTTATTGAACTGTTGAATTATTCTGTCTTGCATATGGGGATATATCTTTATCAAGGGGATTGTAGCATTCTTCCATCCAAATGACACCACCTTGCTTCCTTATTATGTTATATATGGTGCTACCATTCCATGCCACCAGTGCGTTTCCTGCCTTCTGCTGTCATTGCTGCTGACACTATCACCATCTAATGCCATATGCCATCAGCATTGCTACCATGAAGTTTTCAGCGCCACCATTACCTTTTCTGCCTTTATTTGACTGCTATACAAAACAGTTACCATCACCACTATACTGTACAAATCATCTACTTTCATGCAGTTGCCACCGTCATAGCATCTCAATTTCCATCAACACCCTATCCCATGCGATGTGTCATTGCTGTCGTCCCCTCCTTTAAATTTTTAGTAGTTTTATAGTAAAGTAACTTAAACTCAAATCTATAGCAATCCAAACAATAGGATAGATTAAGCTGTGCTCTGATTAACTCCAAACGAGTCCCAAGATGTATCAATACCCCCTTTGGGTTCTGGGTGGTTGAGTGTGATCTGTAGTTAGTGCAACTATACAGCTCTAGAGGCTAGTTACTAGAGATTAAATGGTTTTCAATTAGTCATTGTGGTTTTAATTGTTTGAGACATGATGAGAGATGGACTTATTTCATCTTAAATCTTTCCTGTTCAAGTTAAAGTGTACTGAAATATAATGTGAACAAGAGGAACTGGAATTTCAGACTTTCTGATATGTTCCTGTTCATTGACAATTATGTGAAGAGTGATTCTGAATTTGATATGCACGCCCAATCCTAATTTTTGTGTGAATGTGTTCAAAATCCCACACATACTCTGGCACTTCTGTCATGTGCAGAGCATGGGATGGGGGTGGGTATTTTGGATTTGATTTTGTTTTTAGCCAGGATTCACTATTTGAACCGTTACTCTTCATCTTTTCCTTCAATTGTCGTTTCTAAATTGTTTTGATAGTAAACTCTTTTAACTTTATACTCTCTTTTTTTCTTAGCATTCATGGTTGGTTGCATCTCCATATAATCCTGGAGTGATTTGGTTGATGGAACTAAAAGAGTTATCGCTATATAACAAATTCCCTTTTCATTTCATAGTCTAGTATTTTTATTTACTAGACTTCTCTAAATGTTTGCAGGCTCCGCACATGATGGTCCCTATGCAAAGCAACGAGTAGATATGTGCTCTTTTACAATGAATTCTGTCATTTAGAAGGTATTGAATTTCTCATCCAGTTCCTAGAACCAATAGTGTTTCAAAACATAAAACATTGGTATGGTGTAAGCACTGACAGCTTGAGTGGTTTTTATTCACTTGTTGTATCCTGGGTTGTTTCCGGTAAGATTTGTATAATTTGGGTATCTATCGGAGGTAGAATGACTCTTGAAGCATTGTAAATGATGGGAACTTGTAACTTGTGTCTTGATTTTTAGACTGGGTACTTGCAAGGGTCTGTCACTCTGTTCTTATATATAAAACCGGGGCATCTTTTAATGATGCAGTGATTTTATTCATACTATGTTAATGCTATAATTGGTTTAAACAGTGAATGAAGGCCTCTGATCTTAAGAAGACTGGTTTCCAATTTCTTTACTTTTATCACAAGCTGGAAAAGAAAAGAAAATGCAAGGATGAATGGACTCGAATAACATCTAGATTTCACCTGTTGTGACTTTTAACTTTGGCCAGATCGAACTTTTTCAGTTTTATTTATCCCTCGTGGTTATAATTATCTTTTATACGAGAAGATACTTGACTAATCAGGAAACTTGTGTTTACACCACATACTTTTATTGTTTAGACAATTTGGGCGTAGGGACAGCATCAGAATTTTTAATTGTTAATTAATATTAAGTGCGTTGCAATTGACGTGATATTCGATCCAATTTAATGCAAAGAGTTGTTATGTTATGCACTAGACTTGATCCTGGCTCCGCATTTTGTTTGATTTATTGCGATCTTACTATTCATTTCAGCCTTGTGGTAAAACTTGCTGTGTTCATCTGTGCATGTTCTTTAGCTTGTTCTGGATATCTTCTAGTGGATTCAAACGATTGTGATTCATGAATAGCCAGAGAGACAAAGTTTTAAATCTCCCATGTTTTTTGTGAAATCGCGATCCCCATCACAATCACGAAACAACAACCACTTTCATGGATCACAGATCGCTGTACTGTTGTCATGTATATATTTACAACTTTTTAAAATTTGCTAAATATATACTGTAATATCTTGCAATTGTAAAAATATATAAACAATAAATTATAACAATGAGAAAGTTGAGAGATTATGAAAAAGGAATTTGAATTTGAAAAGCTAGATTGTTTTGGTAAGTTAGCACATTTAAAAAAATTATTTAGTAAAATAATATAAGTGCAAAAATAATCATGAAATTAGCACGCTCGGGAGAGTCGTAATTGATATATGCGTAATTGATATATGAGACATGCTAGTTGCATTTGCGACTAGCGTGCTGGAGATGGTATAAGTGATTTTTCTAACATAGATGGTATAAGTGATTTTTAATAAAGACAACCTAAGGTAGACTATTCTGTCATCAATTCTATATCAAAAGAAAAAAAATAATTCACACAATCATAAATAATTAATTTTTCAACAACAAAATACAATTCATATATAAAATTTAGACAGATAATTAATATAACATAATGTTTTATTAAAAATTTAACTAACTATATTTTTATTCATAATTTTCATAACATATAATAATATGTAATTATATCTAATAATCTCCTCAGCTTGTAGAAAGGTTTGAAACACTCGTGTATGAGTTTGGAGCATCATCCCAACTCATCCAAATCGAGGACGAGTCTGTAATGTTCATGCAGGTGTGACGAGGACTAATGACATCCCAGCTTGTGGATGAACTTGGAACACTTGTGGATGGGCTTGGGATGATTGTGGATAGACTAACATCCCAACACTTCCATGATAAGTAATTTCATCTTCTACTAATGTTGTTTCAAGACGCTCAACCTCCCCCATCTCCTAAAGTCCACCATGACATAAAATTAAGTGTAGTGTTGACCACAATATGTCCCTTTTCATTGACATCTTCATGAATAATCGTTATTTTCTAAGCTTCCCGTACCAAGTAATTAATCTATATACATACATTAAAAACCAATTAGTAGTCATCATTCATAATAAAATTAATCTGGTTTTTAATAAATGTAAAATAATATTGCATACCAATTAATTATGTCTTGAATATTACAGGCATAGTGCATCAAATTTCATGGATGCTTTGGGAAACATGACAAGGTCGATGTAATGAAACAACATGTAATGAACTGACACCATGTCATATAGGCATCTGTATCATTTGTCGGATGTCACTCCTCAAAAACATGATTTCTCTTGGCATCCCAAATATCAAATGTAAGATGCATGAATTACCAACCAGTTTCCCTAACGCCTACCCTAGCGACTAATAATGTGCAGCTCGTCTCCGATATCAACATATTTGAAATATGATGAGATAGTCCAAACCGATGCAGTACCCGATTTAGACAATGTATCTTAACAATGTCAAAGCAATGTGACAAGACTTATGCTAACCAAATATCAGATCCCTCACGACATATTGGCAAAAATGAAAGTATCAAGTCCTCTGTATGAGACATCTATATAGCCTATCATGGTAAATAACTTATTTCAGATTAACACTCAAATAAAAAAATTAAATAAATATGTGTTACATACCTGATGCGGTAGTTGGGCATCTAACTCATCATGGTAAAACTTGTGGATATGAGTGAAATTTACTGTGAAATGTCTAACCTCACATCATCTGACATGACAGGCCACAAAGTTAACATTTTTTTTTTTACATTCAGTTTATATAAATAACATGTTGAATACAATCAAATATATTTTTAATTATTATCTAGAACCAATGAAGAGTGGCCTCTGAGTGACAGTGTCAAACATGTTATTACCCTAACTCTCTGAATGTCCAATATGAATACACTCTCATGACCAGAACTATATTAATCAATATTGAGAATTATAAGTATTTCAAATGTCATTAATTCTAATAATTAGATAATTTGAAATACATAAACTTGAAGAAATAGGAGAAACCCAATAATTTGTCTTCTCTTTTTTAGATATGCTTTACATAGTTATAGGCATAAATATGCAAGTATGCCCCCTCCTCAACTATAATTCAGAATGGCCCAAAAATCATCAAGTAGTGTTAGAAAGTATAATGGTACTACATTGCCACCAATACTTGTGAAAATAAGGCCTCCAAACATGTGTAATATGTATGCTCGAGCATATATAATCAATTTGTTTGCTGTCATATCTATTGAGGGGTTTGAAAATTAGCATCCAACCATGGCAACTTGATGCAGTCGCTTCTATGTGCACTGGATGGAGGCACCCTCCTAATAGACAATTGCATAAAGTATCTCTATCAATCGAGCCTCCATAACTAGTGACATGTGTCCCATTTATCGGAAGACCGGATATCATCTCTGTATCCTGGAGTGTTGGTGCCATCTCACCAACATGTAGATGGAAGGTGTGCGTCTCGTGTCTTCATCGTTTATTAATGCTGTAATCAATGCATGATTAAGATGTATACGATGCAACTGACTAATCTCATAAAAACCAGTCTCGATAACATATAGATGCACGCGATCATGTTGTCTAGGTGTGACCGGATCATTGTCCTGAAAATCAAACAACTTAGTTAAATCATCAATTAATATAGTTAAAATTGTATAATTAAAAATCTTAATTAAAATATTCATCTTACCTCTCCACTCCAAATATCATCTGAATGATGTTGATCCTGCATATATAATATTGACCTATCATCAAGACTTGTAACAAGAATAAGGTGGCCATATCTGTAGGCACTCCTAGAAAAGTTCGAACCTCCTCTAGTCCAAACCATATCTATCTCGAGATCATGTATAAAACAATATTAGAATTTGCAATATAATTGAACATACATATAGTTAAATTAAAAAAATTAATTGAAGTTGACTTAATTTAAAACAAATATAAAAAAAACATACATTGTCTAGTTTCACAAGTTTTTATGTTATGGCCCTTTTGATCGTATATGCAACATGTATTCAATAAGTGCCCTTCTTGAGCATCCATCTCATTATATAAACGAGTGAATTTTCTTTGACCTTTATCTGTCTACCATCTAATTGGACATCCATATACATTTGGACTCGTATATGCATACCATAATGATGACCAGGCAAGGGTTGAAAACAAGGACTGTGTATTTTTGTACAAGGAGTTGGAGTAGAAATCATCAACAAATTATACATAGTCCACATCTTGTAAAGTGCACATGCAATTAGGTGTGAACATGGTCGATGATATAATTGTCATTTGCCACAAGTACAAGTTACTTCATTGATGTTAATGGTTTCCCACATTTCTCTTGTAACACCAGTTGCTGGAGGTGTCTCGGATTGAAATATACCACCTCCAAGATCAAATAGAGATATCAAATGTGATCTAGAAGTTGTCGCATCATGAAGTATTTCAGCTAGGACTTTTGGAGGCCACAACACATCACGACTCAAAATTTTTTTTAACTTTATCTTTGCGCTCCATAAAATATTTATTACATCTAAAAAACATTATCTACACTATAACTGAAATAGGAAATCCACGGATAGTTTTTTAAACATTATTAAAAACCTCCGACAAGTTTGTGGTCATATTGTCATAACGATGACCACCATAATCATAAGATAATGCCCACTTTTTTTTAGGTTCAACTTCTAACCATGTTCTGATTGCATCATCAATTCTATTAACTCCTCATATAAAATGTCAAAATCTTGTTTAGAAGGATTTGTACACATCCTATGTAACATATTTTTCAATGCAACATTTTTTTTTTTAACTTTGTCTTGAAGTTACTCATAAAGTGTTGTAAATAATATTGATGATATCCAATAAGCTTAGGAAAAACATTGTGCCATAGAATTCTTTATTACCACATGTCTATCTGATATAATACACAACTCGATCCATCCTCCAATCACATATCGACAAAGAAAATTTAAAAATCAACTCCAATTATTGTTGATCTCTTCTTCCACAACAGCAAAACACAACATATAAACATCATTATTCGTATCATAAGTAACTACAATCAACAACTTAGACTTGTACTTACTATAAAGGTGAGTATCATCAATACTAATTAGAGAATGACAATATTTAAACCTATTAATTGAAGCACCAAATGTCCAAAATGCTCTCCCAAATGTTGCCTTATTGCTATCTACCATTTTATGATCTCAAGTGATAATTGCTCCTGAATTTGAATCTCTGATGGCTAGTAGAGTTCTATATGGGTTTTGAAATGACTCTCATGTATTCCAAATAATCTCTTCAATATGTTTTTTTTGTTATCCACGCCTTCCAATAAGATACTTCATGCCCATAATCCTTCTCTACGATACCCTAAATCATTGCAACACTCGTACTTAACTCCCTCTTCTTAATTGTCAATATCATCTTAGCAATTAAATCTAAGTCAATTCGATGATGACATTGCAAAACAAGAGGGTTCTGACATGTGTGTGACACTTTCAATTTAGAAATTTCTCATGAATCAAACCTTTGGTGATACCCCTATGTAAATACCATTTACAAATCGGTTCTTGAACACAATGCAACTAAACATAAGACTTTATTGAATGATGGATCTTGTAATGCAAAGAATTCTTTATATGCCACTACTTTACTGCATCAACACATTCAGACTTGTCTTTGAATCTTTTCTCAATCTTTGACTCATCAATTAATAAGGCTGAATGCCTATTACTATCAGTCCAATCATTGCATCCATATTGGTCATCCATACTAACAACCTTAAATTCAAGAGCTAGAGGTGCCATGTATTAATTAACAAGATCAAGCAACTCAGCATCCCCATCTTTCTCATCAACCATGATTCTATTAATGCGATGCTCATTTTCGTCATCACTTAGTTCAGATTCTTCATAATAATATGGAGCAAATGTCATACCCAACCACGGTTCCATATTAACAATTTCCTACCCCGAAACTTGTCTATTGGCATTACCACCTAACCTAGATGGACCAGTTGTTTGTGATGTCTATATAGTTCTCTGAGAGTTACTTAGAAACTAGGTCAACTCCATACTAGAAGAGTTTCCTCGTTTAGTTATATTATTCAAGTAGAGCTCCAGAATATTAATCCTATTAATCCTCGCAAACCCATACATTGAATTCACACTCTTGTCACTACAAATCGATACCCTAACATAACTAGTTTGACTAACCATGATTTGCTACATCCTTCAAGTAATTTCAACTTCTATTTCAAACACATTTTAGCCAAGTTTATCACATAACATCTTTTATAATTCGTTAAGAGACATATATGATGTAGCAATTAGGAATTTATGGCTTCTTCCATTATAAGTGATACCGCTATCAGTATTGATAATGATATCATTATGAAAGCATAATATTCCTAAATTATCAGATATTCTGTCAAACAACACTACAAAACACAATTTTAATTTATTAATATCTTGGAGTTAATCAAAATGCATCAATTATCAACTAAAAATATATCTAATTAACATAATTCATAATTTAACCTAAATCAACATTAACATTTCAAACACATAATTTTGTTAATTCACAATTAGCAACAACCTAAAATAATTGATTATTTAACAAAATAACCTAACTATCAACTAAAAATAAATCTAATTAACATGATCTATAATTTAACCTAAATCAACATTGACATTTATTCTCCATAATTTTGTTAATTCACTAAATAACATAATTAATACTAATTAAACATAAATTAATTCTAATTAACCTAATTCCTAATTCAAAGCCCTAACATTCAATAAAATGAAATTAACACTAATTAAACATAAATTACATGAAATTAATTGAGGGTGTTCAATATACTTCTAGAAGTAAAATGTGGCTAGTAAGGGTGATCGGTGGTGGTGTTTTGGCTGGAATGTGGTTGCTCCTCTGCTGGTAAAGAGAGAAAGAGAGAGGTTGTCGCAAGTAGAGCTAGAGAGAAAGAGAGAGATGTGTGATGTAAAGAGAGATAGGTGTTTTAAGGCTGCTTGGGTGGTTTTTGGTGATGGGGAGAGAGAGATCTAGCTGGTGACGAGAGGGGAGGACCAGAGAGGGGAGTGGGGCGAGGAGAGAAAGAAAAAAAGAAGAGTCATAAGATTTAAAATTCAAGATGAGTCGCGACTGAATGAAGTTTGTTATTTTTTTAATTATTTTATTAACTATGTTTCTTTATTATTATTTTTAACTGTGTTAAAAAACAAAAAAATCTGAAAAGCTCGGTTTTGTAAATGAACCATTACCAATCCCTTATTTGCAAAATAACTGGCAATAATAGTTGTTACTATTATATAATTGATGTTATGCTGTGATTTGCAAATAACATGCTATAACTTTGAAATCTTGATTTCATCAATTAGGACTGTCAATTAAACTATGCAGAGAAAGTTCAGTCACACAGTATCATGCTTGTATTGCACACTGAAGATTTTCCTTGGATCCTTCTTCGTGACGAATTTTCGTTGATGTCATGATGTGTGTCATCATCTGTGTACTTGCTCAGTCTTGTCCTGCCGGCAAGCCTGGATGATCCACCAGGACTAGAAACTAGAAGCTAGGGTCTTGGTTCCCCAATGAAAGTGACAATTGAGCCAGTACGGAAAGAGGGAGGAAGGAACCATGGCTTTTGCGTGCTTTCTGGTGCAACCTGACTGCTTAGCACCAATCTGGTTGGTGCCTTCCTCTTTAAGTTGGACCAAAGAATGCTATGGACTTGATTGGTTCAGTTAAGGTTGGGTCTACTCTACTGGTAAGGTGCAACAAATTCAAAAGTAAATAGTGGGAGAAGAAATTGCCCTCCTCGTTGCCTAGCAAGCAACAATGTCCATGGACCCCATCGCTTTCTTTTGCGCCTGTCCCCTGCACAAATCAAAAGACAATTCTAACGTTGCAAACACTTTAAAACCATCAGCATGCATTACTTTACAGATAGGGAAGATTTGCTAAAACCAAGATTTACTTTAGCAAGAGTTATTAGTCACAGTAGTGGTTTTGCTAAGACTGGTATTCTTGGAGAGTACGTGAAAGTTCCTCTATTACATCATAGAATTACCAAGCAAATTGTATAATTACATCATTGAGAACATGCCGCAGAAGTTGGAAGAGCAATAACTCATCATTGGCGAGGAGAATCACCCTTTGTAAATCAGTTTTGGCAGTTGTCCTGCTGTATCCAATGCAATCTTCCCTTATTCCAGAATCAATCTGTTATGAGATTGAAAAAAATATGCAGAAGATTTATATGGGGAGAGAATGAAGGTAAAGCTAAAGTCCACCTAATCTATTGGAGCACATTATTCCAGTCGTTGTTAGATGGAGGACTGGGATTAAAGAGGATGTATTCAGTGAATAAAGCCTTCGTTATGAAATTATGATGGGGGATTATTCATGACAAGACCAGCCTCAATTGGGCCGCAGGAGCGCATTCCTCCTATTCAGGCTAAAAGAAAAGATTCCTACCTATGGAAAGCAATTTGCAAAACTTGGCCTCGTGTTGTTGATGGTGTTGGCTGGGCAATTGGTAGTGGAAGAGGCATTCAGTTCTGGATGGATAATTGGCTAGAAGGTTTTGGCCCGTTAATTAATCATGCACTTCAAGAAATTCCAGTGGAGATGAAAAACCTATCAATTGCCAAAATGGTTAACATCAATGAACAATGGAGATGGGAAGCCTTTGCCCACCTTCTTCCCATGCAAGTAACTGTAGCTATGGCTAGTGATCTCCCTCCTTCTAGCGTGATGAATGATGATAAGGTCTTCTAGAGCTTTTCTTCTAGTAGAATCTTCTTCATTAAACCTGCATACGAGTCTCAAACCAACATGATGAATTCAAGGATCCTATTTGGAAACTCATATGGAAGTGGAGGGGACCGGAAAGAGTAAAAGCTTTCTTATGGACAGTTGCGCGTGAAAAGATCATGACCAATGAATCTAGGGTTCATCGTAAACTTGCTCCAGATCCATATTACCATAATTATCGGATTGAAAGGGAAACAGTGCTTCACGTTCTGAGAGACTGCAACAATGGAAAATGGCACAACCAAAAAACTCCCAAGAAAGACTCTCCCCCAAATTGTACTCCTACTGCTACAATGAGGTCATTAATTGGTTGCAGATACCATGTTAGCCAACGAGATTGATGCTAACAGTTCGAAAATCATTAAGCAAGACAATATGGTTAGCTGGAAATACCCTCCGAAGCAATGAATGGAATTGAAAGTTGATGGATGCAGCAACGGCAATCTAGAAAATGCTGGTTCGCGTGGAATTATTCAGGATCGTCTGGTTTCGTGGGTCAGAGGTTTTGCCATGAACATTGGAATTTAGTAATTCTGTCAAAGCTGATCGTTGTTGGGCTGTGATCACCGGGTTAGTCAACAAAGCGAGAGAGTTATTGGCTGGAGAATGAGAAGTTTCAATTCAACTGTATACAAAGAGGCCAATTCAGCAAAAGAATGGTTAGCTAATTTTGAGCTAACATATATTTCTCGTTTAATTAATTTTTTCAAGGCTCTGAAGCCCCAATTTCAACCAAAAAAAAAACCAACTAATAAGAAAGATGGAGCGAAATGTATAAAGATTTAAAATGCAAGAACTTTTTTTTTTTTTTTTTGAAAAAAAGACATAGAAGAGAATGACATTGGTTGTTTGAAAAATAGTATAATCTTAATACGTACAATTGCGTTTCTAAATATTAGTTTTATACTATCAGGAATTATTTGTGGTTAATTTAAAGTTAATTATGACCTAGTTTGATATCTTTAAGGTGTGGTTAGAATTATTTTATTGAAATCTATTTAATGATACTAGATGTTTTAAAATAGAGTGACAGTTTGTTTATGGTGAGCCATTCTTTTTTTCCCATTCTTTTTTTCTCTCATTTCTTTTTTTTTCCACATCATCTTATCTCATCTCCCTTTCTTGGCTATCGGATCTTTTATCTTGGCCATTGGATCTTTATAAAATTTTAGGTTAACTTTTGTACATGTTAATTAATTTGTATGAGATATTTATTTTGGTTTCTCACTAAACAACTGTCATTTCTAATAGCGGTCATGTACCAAACCAATATTTAAAACATAATTGTCTATAAAACTAATATTCAAAACGCGATTATGTTCAAACTGTGTTATTTTTCACTTTTAACTTATATATCATTTTCCCAAAACTTTTCACCAAATTGTGTTGGAATGGTAAAAGACCCCAAGAAATGCTAATTTTAAAATCAAATGGGAAGTTGATTATTGCTTTCTTGTACTAAGATGAAACATAAAATAAAAGAGTTGTACCATTCCGTTCTAGCTTAGCTTTTCATAAAGAAATCTTATCATTGCTCTTTTTTTCTCTCGGATTGGACATGTCTGAACTGCCCCTTAGCTTGGGCAGGGTGTGAAAAAATCCCTGAGTTGACCAGATTTCACTAAATGTACCTAGAAAATCACCCGCGACTTGGTCGACTTTTTATTATAATTTTTTTTTAAAAGCAATGTCATTTTGATATTTGTTTTATTAAAAAAAATAATTGACCCAAATCAACTTGCAAAACTCGTGACTTAAGCTTTGTTTTAAGTCAATCCAAGATTGAGTTTAATAACTATGTGTTATAAAGTAAAAGGTATGTTGTATTATTTATACTAAGCTTAATACTGGATTATTGCTTGCGCTATGTTGTGGGTTGAATCAATTTTTGTTATGTAAACAAAAATTCATGTATTGTTAGTGTGTTTTGTAATAGGAAACATTTTTTTTAATTATATAGGGATTAACCCGATATAACCTAGTTGACTTGACAAATCTAAAAACAACCTAGATGACCAATAAAAATGTAGTTTGACTAGAAAAATATCAAGATGACATCTTTTTTTAATATTAAAAGACAACATATTATATCGACTCAAATAAACTCGGGTTAACTTGAAAAATCTGCAACTTAGATCATGAGACCTTGATAACCCTGTTAAAAAGCAAATAAAAAAATATGAAATCCAATTTTTAATTAATCCAATGTTGAATGATGAAATTGAAAATAAAATCCAACTAAAAAAACAACCCTGGTTAATATGTCAAACCTAGGTCATGAGATCAAGATAACCTCATATAAAGCAAATCAAAATAAATTATGAAGTTTAATTCTCAATTAACCCAATGTTAAATGATGAAATTAAAAAAATAACACAAAAAACCACCCAACTCAACCAAACAACCCAATATTCAAGGATGAAATTAAAAAAGAAAAACTCAACTAAAAAGAAACAAAAAAAACCCGAGTCAATAGGTATAACCCGTGACCCGAGTCATAAGATAGTGATAACCCTATAGAAAGCAAATAAAAAAAAATTATGAAATCAAATTCTTCATCAACCCAATGTTGAAAGATTAAATTGAACAAAAATTAAATAAAAAAGAGGACAAAAAATGACATGAGTCAACCTACCAAACTGATAAGAAGATAGGGATAACTCCATAGAAAACAAATAAAAAAAATTATAAAATCTAATTATTAATAAATTCAATGTTTAAGGATAAAATTAAAAAAATTAATTAAAAAAAGGACCAAAAAACATAAAGCTTAATAGAAAACAAATAAAATAATTATGAAGCTCAATCCCTAATCAAATCAATGTTGAAGGATGAAGTTGAGAAAAAAATAATTAAACAAATGACAAAAAAAAGATCGGGGTCAACATGACTAAGCTTTAAACTCGCAAATCAGGTTATGAAATTATAATAACTCTATATAAAATAAATTATGAAGTCTAATACCTAGTAAACCCAATATTAGTTGATGAAATTAAAGAAAAAACTAAATTTGAAAATAAAAAAAAACCTCAAAAATTTTGAGGACCAAAATAAAAAAAAAACTTTGGCATTTCACTGTTCATTATTACAATAAAATACCAAAACCTTTTAGTATATTTTAATGGATATATAAAAGTTAGAATGAGAATAATATATGAACATTCATAAATTATAATCCTCCTTTATCACATAACATTAATAAACCAACTAATTATATAAAAACATATCATCCAATTTAACCACATCATCTCTAAAACCAACAAATAATAACTATAACCATAACCTTGATCATGGTTATTAAAAGAAAATTTATTCCTCAATTTAAAAAAAGGAAAAATTATTACATTTCCTAATATAATTAAAAATATATTCTAATTAGTTCTTATGTTGAAAATAATTTATTCATGATAATAATAATAATATTATAAAAAAATTGATGAATTAATGAAGTGATGAACCAAGGACTCAGCCTAATTATCTAAAGAAATCAAACCATAAAACTCATTTTTCATTAAGTGTGGATGGTTGATTGAAAAGACATGTCATCAATTTGAATGCATCTTAGGAGCACACAACACTATTTTCCCATTATATAAAGCTCGCTTAAAGCCATAACTTTGTATATATTATTAAAAATATTAAAATTGATAAGTGTTTTACTGTAACATGTTTTTGCTATTCTCTACACAAAAAAATTGCTTATTTATGAGGTAAAACTATCTTTTTTATGAGATTTAATAGTCATTTATAAATTGATTATGAGCAATTTAGTCTATTTAGTTTTGTTGATACAACAAAGTTACTTCTTTGTTCTTAACAACAACAAAAATAGGCCTTTTAATCAAGGGCTTTTTTGCCTTTTTGATTTTCTTTGCATGGTTAAATAACATAAATACCCTTAGAATTTGTAAAATATTGAACTTGCATAGAGGTATTTTTTACTCTTTTTAATATTTTTGTATAGTAAAATGATGGGTTAAATCTTGATTACATAAAATTTTAAGGCTTGTTTGGAATGGTGTTTTTGTAAACCCCTAGATGAAATTCACAAAATTAATAAGGAAATTACTATGTTAAATGAGTAAATTGAATATTTGAATTAAGAAGATGACTTTAGATTTTGGGAATTTCAAATAAAATGTTCCTATGACAATTTAAAAATAGAAATATAAAAAACTAATGGGAAAATACAAAAAACAAAGAAAAGAAGATAAAAACCAAAAGGAAGAGATAAAAATGAAAAGAAATGTTATGGGACATAATTTAATGAAATTTGATGTAGTCAGTTTAAATTCATTATTAAAAATGTGTCTGAATCTAGAAAATATTACTCGGTGGTGAACATATAGGATACAATGTAAACTCATAGCCCGAAACCTAATAAACTAGAGATAAATATGAAGAATTTTTATAAATCCGGGGAGAAAATATTTAGAAAATTATTTGGAATCTTTAAATAAATTAATGTATGGTTGTACACACGAATAATCAGGACTATCAGTATAAGCTTTACATATAATCGCGTAGTTTTTAACCCTTAAAGGTATGAAATTTGAGAAAAAAATGTATTATAAATTGAGATGAAAGTCATAAATGAATTAGTTTGAAAATATTGATGGTTTAAGAAAATAAAAACATTGAAAAATCTGGAAATTTGCGTATCAATTACTTATTGTCTAGTTTTACACTATAAGATATAAATCTCAAACCAACTAATAGATCGGGCTTAAAATTTACGAGGAGTCTCCTTATATATTTTTCTAACTTAGGTTAAAATATCATATCAATAAGAGATCAAAAAGGCTTTACAAAGAGACTGACAGTCGAATAATACTGAAAAAATGACCTACAGACTCATTAAGGGCATTTTTATCATTTGGAAAAATTCTTCTTCTCCTTCCTTATAAAGGCTGATGTTTAGAATTGGAATAAAAGAGAAGAAAAACCATAGCCTCTTCATGTTTTCCTTCTTCATTCTTTCATCTTTTTATTTAGGAGAAATTTTATAGAAGCTTTATTTCTTCATGTTGTAAATGCGAGTTAATGATCAAAAAACCTAAACACCATACTTAGGAAGCAATTAAGAGAGAAGGCAAGGCAATAGAATGAAGAAGAAGGAATTTTGGGAAAAATGGTAAGATGACTAGAACTTACTTATATAGGTTTTAGTATGATTTAAGTGATTTCAAGCAAGTTAGAGAATTTTTTAGTTAGGGTTCTCGATGAAAAATTTGAGAAAATGTGATTTTGATTGGAATTAAATAAACTAGGTTGTAATGGATGTAATATCATGGAAAAATTTTAAATAAATCATGGTGAAATTGTGAGTTATGTGGCTAGCTAAGTATGGAAAAAATGAAGGATTAGTTTAGCTGATGTAATTGTTGTTATTTAGGATATAATTGATGTGTATAAATATATGGATGATAATTTATAAAATTCAAGGAAGGAGAAAGAATGAAGTTGATCGTAGAAGGATTTTTAAGAAATTAAATCAATTTGAGGATTAATGTATATGGTAATATAAATGGTATGCATTTATGTTATAAAAATGTTTGAAAATAATGGTCACTATGATTCAAGAAATTAGATTTGTTAGGGTAATTGCAAACAAGGATATAAATAGGAAATTAGGGAAAATAGATAACTTTCAATAAAAATATATATATATTATTGATTTGAGTGTACATGATGTGGATACATAGCAAAATAATGATAAAATTCTTAAATGGAATGTTGTGAAGATTTTGTAAAATCAAGTGAATTTATGATTTTGAAATTTGGCCATAAATTAGTTATAAAAACAATGTGTATAAGGAATGAAGAAGTTGGAATGAGAGTGCTTGATAATAGAAAATACTCAAAATTAATGTTAACGTGATGGAAGTAGATTTGGATAGAAACGATGAATGTAAAGTGAAATATTGTCCCCAAGGGGCGTAGCATGATAGCAAAGGGTTTGAAATCTGCACAGCAGGTCTCGAGTTCGAGTCAGAGCGTGCATCTCTTGTAAGAGCCTGGGACAGCCGAGATTTTACTCGCTCACCTGGGCCCACAAATTGCGCTTTCTGAGGGATGGGGTTTCCTCGAATCCAAAAAAAAAGTAAAGTGAAATATTGATATAGGACTTTGTGTTACGATAAGTACAAAAAAAAATGTGGATGGGTTGTTGGTTGGTGTTAATATGCATAACTAGTAAATAAAATTATATAGTGTGTTAAATGTAAATGTGTTAACAATGATAAGTGAAGGAAATTAGAATAATGAATGTAGAGAAATCATTTATGATGACGAACAACCATGAATGAAGGTTAGTGAGTGATGAAAAAATATTATTTGAAATTTTGGATGCATCATATAGAAATTTCTACAAATAAATTTTAAGGTAATGATGTGAACATTATGATTATTGCTTAGGAGTTGTAAGAGAAGCATTCAAAATGAAACTTGTGTCTTCTCAGAAGCTTAAATAGCAGGAGTTAAGACAAGGGATTGTCCCTCTCTTGTATTTTTATTTATTAAATAGTGCTTTTGAAATTGTTAGATTGACAATGGTTATTTATTGTGCCGTGAAATAATATTTAAAGGCTTATACTTACGAGACTAAAATTTATATCATAATTAACTACAAAGGCGAAAATATAATGTATGTGTATGGAGTGTGATTGACCATAAACGATGGAATCCCATGTATAAATCATAAATGATTGCAACAATAAAAATAATGAAGTGAATGAAATCGATTGCAATGACAATAATCGGTGCATGATCAAAGTTGACCATAATGATGGGAAAAAGTAATATTTAATTTACGAATAAACTTTTATTCTACCGCAACAGCGGAAATTGATTTGTGAATAATGAGCAACTATTATGCTGAAAATTGTTGATGTGTAAGAAATTCGATAGATAAATGGAAGTTATGTTATTGATGTGTTTTCTTAATCTTCCATGTATGGAACTAAAGTTAAAGATTTGTTAGCAACCATGAGGGTTTATCAAATTTGTTGGCAACTACGAGGGTTTGCTAGATTTATTGGCTTTGCTGAAGTTTATTGTTATCCATGAGGGATGAACAATTTGTTTAATTTTTATATGAGTTTGCTAAGATTAATTTTGCTCAATCATGAGCCATGATGATTAAGCCATAAGGGTATAAAATATAGGGAAATAAAAACAGAAGAAATATATCTATAAGCAATGATGATATGTAAATAAGTCGTGTGTTATTAAGGATATATAGGTATAAGAAAGGTATGCGAAAGTAACTATAACTTTTAAGATACAATAGAGAAACAAAAGAAAAAATTGTAGGATAAGAAATGAGAAAATTATAAAGTGTAATTATTATAAATTTATGAGTTCAATTAAATCTCTAAAACTAAAAAAATACGACTATTGATATACTTAATTCCTAATATGTGTGGTTACGACATGTAAACATTTATCTAGTATGATGACAAACTACTAAGGAAGCCAGATTAAAAGGATAGGTAATTATATGGTGAACTAGTCATAATATTATGGAAGAATGGATATTGTTATTTATGTAGGGATATGTTGTATTCAAATTCTTGAAATATAATATATAAAAATAGTGTGAGTGTTTGATTTAAAAGAAATAAATGCCTTTATATATAAAGAAGATTGTATAAGCTATTATGGTTAAGGGAAGAAAGGTGAGATAAATCAAATGTATTGTGAACAAAATAAGTATACATGAAAAATATGGTTGTGATGTAAAATAAAATATGGAATAAATATTGCATATAAGGGAACAAGATGTAGGAAGGTTAGAATGAAACCCATGAATTCAAAGTTATAAAGAAAAAAAAATTATTGAGATGAGCTATAATAAGATTATAAATCTATGAGTTGATATATGGTGACAATAATGGCTAAATGCTATAATGATAAAAAAGAATTTATCATAAGATATATATATATATCATCAAAAATTGATATGTGTGTGGTATTTATTATAAGGTTAAAGAAATTGTTTGTACTTTCATAATTGTTAAACTATAGTAACTATTATGATACAAAAGGGTAATAAGACATATGATTTAAATGTGTTACAAGTATTTTTATTTTTAACTCTAATCTACATTTTTTTTAAAGGGTAAACGAGTCACTCAGTCTTCCAGGTTGAATAAATCCTTGTATTTATTGAAGGGATATATAAGAACAATTTATATATATGTAATTTTGGAGAGTGTTTTAAAGACATTAATATGAAATTATCAATTTTTACTATTGTACTCATTGATAAGTTGTTGGAAGGTTAGTGAACGATGTCTATAAAAAAAAATTATCCAAATTTTTGCATACGAGATTATATGAAATAAGTGTAATTGCATCGTAAAATACAAGGCATTATATTTTTTGTCTTTGCCATATGTTTTTTTTTTGTTGTTGTAATATTCAGATGTTCTTATGGGCATTTTAGTAATTTAATATTTTAAATAATATAAAAATAAAATATGCTTATACGTATGTAGCATGCGTCAGCATAACATCATCCCTGCGCTATTATGAAGGAGTAGGGGGGAGTCGTCTATGGACAAAAACAGCTAATCACCATGTCATTCAATATGACCAATAATAGTGAAGCTGACGGGGTGGTGCATGTGGTATGATTTGCGGTGGTTTGACAACAATATATATATATATATATATATATATATATATATATATATATATATATATATATATTCTTATCCCCTTTTATTTTCTCTTATAGGCTTTGGTATCCGCATCAAGGCTTAAAAATTTAGTTGTATCCTTAATTTATATTTGTTTCTAATTTGATTCTTATTCTTTTAATTTTTATTTGTTTTGATTTTAATACTTTTTGAATTTTATTGTTTTTTTAATTTTATCCCTCAATATTTAATTTCATTTGGTTTTTATATCCAATTTGATCCTCATTCTTTTAATTGATATTTTTTATCCCTTGCTAGATTTTTTTTCCAGTTTTTCCTTCATTATTTTATTTAATTTAATTTTATATCCAATTTTAGTCTTTATTTTTTTAATTATTGTTTTTTCATCCTTTTCTTCAATTATTTTAATTCTCAATTTAATCCATAATTATTTTCTATCACTTATTTAAAGAAAATTATTCGATGGAAATGCACAGTGCTTTCCCCGCACGTTAACCAACAAAGAAAATTGTTTCCGGGGGAAAGCACAATCCTTTCCCACGCGTGTTAGAGTTCTTTTAATTAATATATAAAATATGAAAGAATGCTAACGCCCCTGTTTGTAACTTTGTATCATCATTATCATACCATCACCAGAAAGCATCTGCGAAAAAGAAAAACATCCTTCTAAAATTAAAAAAAAAACCTTAGGATTAGATTTCGTCTAGGTCTTCGATTCCCTCGAAGGCCTGTAAACAACAACATCAACAACAATTGTTATTAGGTACACACATGTGTATTATCAAAATTTAAGTAGTATCATCAAGTTTTTTTTTATCCGATCATCATTGTTTCCTTCTTTTTATGGTTTGATTTTCCTTTTTTTTTCGTTTTTTTATCCTTCAAATTGTAAGTTTTATGTTTTTTTTTTCTGGGGGTGGGTGCGTTAAAGTGAGTGTCTTTTTTAGTGTTTTGGTGATGATAATCCGGTTACTGGTTTATCATAAAAAGAGAACAAATCATGTGTTTTCTTTAATGTTTTTTTCTTCTTCTTTTCTGCTGTTTAACATGTTTTCACTCTTACAGCGTTGTTTGAGTTTTTCTTTTGGTGTTGTTTTCACTGAAAGCAAACCCTGTGCAAGGATGATGAAATGGACATATATATATGGTTTGGATTTTTTATATATATGTAATTTTTAGGGTTTGTGAGTTCATAAAAATGACAATGTTTACCCCCCCCCCCCTTTTTTTTTTCTTTTCTAATGGTTAAGTTTTGTTGACTTTGCAAAAGTGATTTTGGGTGAGGTAATTCTGAACTAAAATTATGATTATTATGATTGTTTTTTTTTATTGGGGGGATAGATTATTGATGTGGTTCTTGTGTCTGCCAATTTGTCAGAATGATATTATTTATTTTTTTGACTTTGTAGGATTTGATATTTATTTGGAAGGTTTGTTGATAAAAGCTTTAAGAAACTGGACAAATCAATGGGAAATCGTGGACAAAAACGAGCAGAGATGGTTGATGAACTGCCGGCTGATAAGAGAGCCTGTAGTTCATTGGAGTTTAGACCAAGTTCATCCAACTCGTTAATTCAAACTCAAATAAATACTGAGACACATAATGCTGAAATTCATGATGCTGACATGGATACTTCATCATCTGGTTCGGTATCAAGCCATTCTGATGAGGAAGAACCTGAGATGGATTCAGCTCATGGCTCTTGTGATTCTGAGGGTCCAAGACATAGCAGTCTGCGTGAGTATCAGAGGCAGAGATCCTCTGGTGACCATAGTAGATTGAAGAGTTGTTTATTTAATTTAAGTGAAAGGACGGAGCCTTCTGGACAGTTAGCTGCTCTAACAGAGTTATGTAAAGTGCTTTCGTTTTGTACGGAGGATTCACTTTCTAGTACAATGGCAGACCTGTTATCTCCAGTACTTGTTAGGCTTTCAAGGCATGACAGTAACCCAGATATAATGCTGTTGGCAATAAGGGCTTTAACTTATCTGTGTGATGTGTTTCCCCGAGCATCTGTTTTTCTTGTTAGGCATGAAGCTATTCCCGCTATTTGTCAAAGATTAATGGCCGTTGAATACTTGGATGTAGCTGAACAGGTATACTTGTGGAAAGTAAATAGCTTGTCTAATGTTAGTAATGGTTTTATTTATGGCTTTATTCAAAAGAGAAAGTGATCACGTCTATGATTTTCATTTAGTGTTTGCAAGCGTTGGAGAAAATAACTCGTGATCAACCACTTCCATGCTTACAAGCTGGGGCTATCATGGCAGTTCTATGTTTTATAGACTTCTTCTCTACAAGCGTACAAGTAAGTGAATACCACAATGTTGATCAATTGGTATTTACTGTCTCTTTTTTCCCTTTTATTTCTTTCGGAATCTATTTACATTTTGTATTGGTGTGTGGGAGTTTGAACTTTAATGTTTTTTTTGGTCTTCATCAGAGAGTTGCACTTTCAACTGTGGTGAACATGTGCAAGAAACTGCCATCAGAAAATTTTTCACTTTTCATGGAGGCTGTTCCGATATTATGTAATCTTCTACAATATGAGGATCGACAGGCATGAACTTTTAAGAGTTACTTCTATCTCAAGTGGCTTCAGATTCATTTTTTTGGTTTTCATTTTGACCTTTTCACATATATTCTCATGTTCAATTTCAGCTTGTTGAAAATGTTGCTATTTGCTTGATCAAAATAGCAGAACGAGTCAGTCAGTCATCTGAGATGCTGGATGAACTATGCAAGCATGGACTAATTAATCAAGCTACTCATCTAGTGCAATTGAACAGCCGAACAACTCTATCTCAGCCAGTATACAATGTATGAATCTTTATCTAAATGGCACTATTGAGAATAAGTCTTCTCATATCTCTTTTTTCTTTAGATAATTGTCTCTTCCTTTCCATTTTGATTGGCAGGGTTTGATTGGGCTTCTTGTCAAACTTTCTTCTGGTTCGATTGTCGCTTTCAGGACCCTGTATGAGCTCAATATAAGCAGCATTTTGAAGGACTTACTTGCCACTTATGACCTCTCTCATGGAATGTCTTCTCCTCATGTGATTGATGGGCAGGGCAACCAGGTTTAAATCTTTAACTGTGTAGCTTTTCTACTTTTCTCCCTGGGAAAATGTAATTTGTGTTAGTTTGAGGAAGAAATTGGAGCATTTGTATTGTTGTTTCCCTGTGGCATATGGTGTGAAAGTGAAATTTACAGAAAGATTAAAAATGGTCACCATGATGCTTGTGAATGTTAGCTCTTTGGAAAAAAATATGTTACAAAAGACTATGAAAGAAAGTGTTCAATTCTATTCATACCCTGGTCATTTTTTTTTCACAAATTTAGAACAGCCAATCTTGTGGAAACTTTTTGTGCTTCTACTATACTGCACTTGGACCCTATCACGAGTTTCCAGGAGTACTGGATCTGAGATGCTAGCTGATCATTATTTTTGTCAATAGAGGCTCCCTTCTCAATTCATGCTGGCCTGCAATTTCCATTGTCACTGCTTCTAGATTACTACTGGTCCTTTCTCAATGAAAAGAGTGTGATCATCTTCCTATTTTCTGCCTTAGGTACATGAAGTGCTCAAGTTGCTAAATGAGCTTCTCCCTACTGTAGCAAGAAATCAAGATGCTCAACAACTTGTGTTGGATAAAGAGGCATTTTTGGCTAATCACCCTGATCTCTTGCACAAGTTTGGATTGGATATAATTCCTTCCTTGATTCAGGTTTGATATCTGATGCATAGCGTTTATTGACTGGTTGATGTCCTCCCTTACCTTTATAATGTTTCCTTCAACCCTCACAACAGGTGGTTAATTCTGGTGCAAATCTATATGTTTGCTATGGCTGCTTATATGTCATCAACAAGTTAGTTTATCTCAGCAAATCTGACATGCTTCTGGAATTGCTTACGAATACAAATTTTTCAAGGTGGAGCAGGTTTCCTCATGTCTAATTAGCAAATATCAATCCTCTTTTAATCTAGCTAATAGCATTCCTTGGATAATTTGGCAGCTTCTTGGCTGGAGCTCTTACTCGTAAAGATCACCATGTGCTGATGTTAGCCCTGCAAATTACCGAGACAATTCTCCAAAAGCTTCCAGATGTTTTTGTAAACTCTTTCATCAAGGAAGGTGTCTTTTTTGCCATTGATGGCCTTCTTGTGCCTGAAAAATGGTCGCAATTGATCTTCCCGGCGTGCAATGGAATCTATCTGCCACTCAATTCAAATCAAAAGTCTTCTTCAAAAGTAGTCATGAGATGTTTATGTTATGTTTTTGATACTGGACAGTCTCTTTCAGCCTCGGAGACGGGAACATGCAAGCTTGAAAAAGACACTGTAGAAAATCTTGCAAAGCATATAAGAATTAGTTACTTTGCTTTAGAATCATGTGACTCTGAGAAAGGATTGACAGATATCCTTCAAAAGCTCAGAGCTCTTTCTGCTGAATTGAGTGATTTGATGAATATGTCTGTCAAAATTGGTTCTTGCACCCAGGATGAAGAGAAATGTTACTTATATTGTGTCGAATCATGGAAAAACTTGATGGAAGAGAACCTGTGTCTAATTTTGAATTTATTGAAAGTGGGATTGTGAAGATATTAGTGAATTACTTATTCAATGGAAAATATCTGAGAGAAAAGGTGGAGCCTCAAAGTACATTTGATGATTTCTATGTTGTAGAGAAAAGATTTGAGGTATTTGCAAGGCTATTATCTTCTTCAGACCTATCCGAAGAGTCTCCTTTATCAGCATTAATACAGAAATTGCTGGGTGCGTTATCTTCTTTGGAAAATTTCCCTGTTATTCTGAGCCATGCATCAAAGTACAGATCCTCATTTGCAATCATCCCTAATGGATGTTGCATGTCTTATCCATGCCTAAGAGTTCGTTTTGTCAGGGGAGAGGGCGAAACATGCCTTTGCAACTATTCTGAAGATCCTGTGACAGTAGATCCTCTTTCTTCTGTGAATACAATTGAAGGATTTCTATCTCCTAAAGTTAGAATAAAAGGAACTGAACAAATAGAATCGGCTGCTCAAGCTCTGGAGCCAGCAGAAAATGTACAGTTCAAATCACCATCAACTGCAAACCCCAGTGAAGGGGAAAGTTCAGGACTTGTGGAGCCTGATAGCATGGCTTTTGATTTACTAGTAATGCAGGTTATGATCTAGTGGTTATTTAGAGCTTGTTTGGCAGTGTGGTTGCGGGTGCTTTTCAAATAACTTTTCATGCCAAAATACATGCAAATGATGTTTTTTTATTTTTTTTAAATTATTTTTGACATCAGCACATCAAAACGATCCAAAACGTACAAACCATATTATATTTTAGCAAAAAAAAAAAAATCAAATTTTTTGGGAACGCAGGTTGAACCGCGTTCCCAAACGTTACCTTAATGGTCTTCTGAATAAATGAGAATTCTGGATAAGTTTCTTTCCCTGCTTTGCTATCTGTCTATGCGGATTTTGAGCACCAATTCATTTCCTTTTGCAGGACAATGAAGCTAACCTATCACAGCCTCCACCAGAACTAGATGTAAATTTGATACAGAGAAATCCTGATGAAACATTATCAAATGATACTCATATTGTAAGTAAAATTTTCCTTTGCAAGTATGTGTGATACCAGGTGATATAAAACTCACTTAACTCAGATAAAAGCAGGGTTCTCTCTAATGATTGGTTGTGCATGTATACGCTGGTGCTGATTTACCTGGTGATTTCTGTATATATAAATATGATTAGATGTTTTATGTTGTACCACCTGTTAGTGGAATTGCAAATGAAATGCAAGCTGCTTAATTTGATTGTTGTTGCTGTTGTACTGTTGTCATTTTAACTTGCTTATGGCCTGCTTAGACCTTAGTTCAGGGTCTGGTTTTCTTATTAGCTCAAAGATAGATTGCTGGCCCTTCTCATTGTGACACTGTTATATTCCAGGTCTCAGTGGAGGATATAGTGCAGTCTCCTTCATGTGCTGATGACTCTACGAAAAGTCATTGTCCTACATCCTGTAGCAATGGAGATGCTATGCCAAAACTGGTATTTTACCTAGAAGGACAGCAGCTGGATCGAACTTTGACTCTTTACCAGGCAATACTCCAGCAAAAAGTTAAAGCAGACCATGAAATTAACAGCACAGCAAAGCTGTGGACTCAAGTACACACCTTGACTTACAGAATAGCTGTGGACACTAGGGATGATAATACTCAAGATTGCCCTAGTATGGCTCAAAATTCCTCAATATTAGATCAAGCTGTGGCTTTTATGCAGCATCCTGCATTTTTCTCCAGCATGTTTAATTGTGAACTCCCTTCTGACCTGGATAAGTCTAGTCCCACTAATGATATATTGTTTCTGCTTAAAAGTTTAGAAGGTTTGAACAGGTTTATTTTTCATCTGATGTCTCATGAAAGAATCCATGCATTTGCTGAAGGGCTGATAGATAATTTGGATAATTTAAGGGTTGCAGCTCGCCCAGTAGCACAGAATGAGTTTGTGAGCAGTAAGTTGACAGAGAAATTGGAGCGACAGATGCGGGATTCTCTGGCTGTGTCCATCGGTGGCATGCCTGTGTGGTGCAATCAGCTCATGAATTCATGCTCCTTTTTGTTTAGCTTTGAGACTAGATGTAAATATTTCCGGCTGTCAGCATTTGGCTGTCAGCAAATTCAGATACAGCCTTCATCACATAATAATTCAGGTGTCTCGAGAGACAGGCTACCAAGTGCTGGCAGTTTGTCCCGTAAGAAATTCATAGTTTTACGTGACCAAGTTCTGGAGTCTGCTGCTCAGATGATGGACCGTTATGCCCATGTTAAAGCACCTATTGAAGTGGTATATAATGAAGAAGTTGGTACTGGTCTTGGTCCGACCTTGGAATTTTATGCTCTGGTTAGTAAAGAGTTTCAGAAGTCTGGCATTGGCATGTGGAGGGAGGATCATATTTCATTTCCCACCATCGAGAGCTTGCAGGCAGAATACTCTGGAATTGTGAAGTCTCCATTTGGACTTTTTCCTCGCCCATGGTCACCTACAGTGGATGCATCTGATGGAGTACAGTTTTCTGAGGTTATTAAAAAGTTTTTCCTTCTGGGACAAATTGTAGCCAAGGCTCTTCAAGATGGCAGGGTGCTGGATCTACCATTCGCCAAAGTCTTCTATAAACTTATTCTTCAGCAGGTATGGACTTGGGCGTATTGATGGCTTCCATGAAAGCTTGTCATTTATTCTTGACCCTGCATACTACCCAGTATTTGACTAATTTAATTCTCTTTGGGGGTGTAGGAACTTAATTTGTATGACATCCAGTCCTTTGATCCTGAGCTTGGTAGGACTTTGCTAGAGTTCCAGGCTCTTGTCAACAGGAAAAAAAATATGGGATTAGTCATTGTAGAAAACTCATCTTCTACTCAAGATGCATGCTTTTGGAACACTAGAATCGAGGATCTCTGTCTTGACTTTACTCTTCCTGGATATGCTGATTACATTCTTAGTTTTGATGAAGATCACAAAATTGTAAGGCATTGCTAAATATGATCTCATAAATTTCTCCTCAGTTATTAATGCTTTGGGTAAAAAATTATAACACTCTATTCATGTCATGCGCTTAGGTGAATATGGATAACTTGGAGGTGTATGTTTCTCACATTGTGGATGCTACTATACACACAGGAATTTCCAGACAAGTTGAAGCATTCAAGTCTGGATTTAACCAGGTCTGCTCTATATTTTTGTTTGAAGTCCAATAACTCCTCAAGAATAGTGAGAACTCTCTGAAGAGAATAGGGTTTGACTCTTTTATCTGTTACCCATAGTAATACAGCATGTATTGTCCCTTGAATAATCTGAAAAACGGATGTAGAATGGTGTTCTTAGGCCCTTCTTTCCACTATCCTAGGAGATTTAAAGGGCATTTGGAAATCTTTGGGTGGCTATATAATAGCCTAAATCTTTTGTTTTCCTTTGAAGCTTTATAGTTTAATCACGTAATATTTACTCATTCCCTCTCTGTGCAGAGATGACTTGCTATGTTGTTAACCTTATTCTGATTCTTGTAATTCTCATCTCCTTGAGTTGCTGCAATTTTTCAATGTGTATCTTTAATCTCAATTTACTTGTTTATTAATTTCTAACTATGTTGTAGTACTTTAATTTTCAGGTTTTTCCAATTAAACATCTTATGATTTTTACTGAGGAGGAACTTGAGCGTTTGCTATGTGGAGAATGTGATTTTTTGGCTGTAAGTATTAACACTTGATTGATTTGGTCTTTGCTGAGGAATACTGATAATAACGATGATATTTTTTTAATTTTTCTATTTACCATTTACTTTGGAGCAGTTCAATGAGCTTTTGGATCATATCAAGTTTGATCATGGATACACTGCTAGCAGTCCTCCTATTGTTAATGTTGGTGCTCTCTCTCTCTCTCACTTCAAATATTGATCAATCGTTATGGAATTAGTTACTGAAATCATAAATCAAATCACTTCAAATATTGCTCGGTCTTTATGGAATTGCAGTTACTGGAAATCATAAAAGAATTTGAATATGAACAACGACGATCATTTCTACAGTTTGTAACTGGGGCACCTCGGCTACCTACAGGAGGCTTGGCGTCTCTGAATCCAAAATTGACCATTGTACGGAAGGTCTGTGACATTGACATTCTCCCTTCCATAAATTACAGTCACTATTCAATCACTTATCCTCTTGGTGCTCTCTACAGCATTGCAGCAACTGTGAAGATGTGGACCTTCCCAGTGTGATGACTTGTGCCAATTATCTGAAGTTGCCTCCCTACTCGTCGAAAGTAATATTTATTGCCTAAGAAGCATATGTTTTTGTCTTCTCTGTGAATTATGCATATATGAATTTTTTTATGCTTTACATTTATGCAGGATAAGATGAAGGAGAAACTTCTGTATGCCATAACAGAGGGTCAAGGCTCATTCCACCTCTCGTAGCTTCGCTGGTACATAAATTGTGAATGTGTAATTATTAGACTAGGTGCTTTTGTGTAGATAAAAGAATGAGAGCTGGTGAGTGGTGATAGATGGCGGTGGAATTGGAGCTGATTGCTGTGGATCAATAGGAAGCTCCTCTATTTGCAGACTGCATTTAGGGGGATGTGTACGTAAATGGAAACATGATAGTTGATATACTGAAGTTGTACAGAGAGGTGGAGAGAAGGATTTCTGTTGGATGGGGCTGGCTTTCTAGCATTCCATGCACAAATCTCACTGTACAGAGGCCAAACGGTCTTTTAGTTATCTTTTGGCCCTTGAAGATGGTGTCTTGAGATGGGTAACCTGGTGCTAAACGATAATTTTATTGAAATATCTCGATTACAAAAGCATGTGTGACTTTGTGCTGCTTCTTTCATTCAATTTTTGTCCATTTTAAGCAGCACTTGTGTTTGAGAAGAATGAAAGGAAGAGAATGACAGACCGCATGAGCTCGAGCAGTGATCTTTCCTTGTAAACCTATATTCTGTTTGATCAGAAAGGAACAGAGGAAGGATGGACACGGGAGGAGGGCCTATACTAGAGAGGGATTGGTGGTATTCCTCTGATCCTTCCTCACTTGTATCCTCCCACCCAGTTTGGATGACTTCACACTTCTTTCAGTGCTTCTGCTTTGTGTTGATCGGCTCTCGTCCTCACCCTCCTCTCTTGTCTCTTGTTAGCTAAAAAATATTTGGAAGAAAAGGAAGCCATCCATCATTTCTCACCCCCCTTTCTCTTCATCTCCTCCTATCCATCCCTCCTCGTGAACATAGCCTTGTATACGTGAGTAAAAAACTTGAAAAATTAAGAAAATAAAAAATAAAAACTAAAAAAACTAAAAAATCAAGGAAACATTAAAAAAAAAACTAAAAAAATTAAATCGTAAAAAAAAACTGATTAAAAATTTGAAAAAACTGACCGATTCAGTTTTGATTTTATAAACTTAAAACTGAATTAAACCTAAACCGAAAAAACTAGAAAAAAAACTGAGCTAAACCGAAAAAAATTGAGCCAAACTGGAAAAACTGAGCTAAACTAAAAAAATCGAGTCAAACCAGTTTAAACCGGTTTTTATCCTAAAAAACCAAACCGAAATCAGTTGATTTGAACTGGTTTCGGTTCGGTTTCTGTTTTTTAAAAAATTGATTTGACTAATTTTTTTTTTAATAAAAGCTGAAAAAAAAAAATAATAACCTCTATTTATTTGAATGGCCATTGTTATAGACTCGTAGTATTTGTATGCTTATTTTTTAAAAAAGAAAAATTTATAAAAAAGCATATTTTAATGGAAGTTAGATGATTGTTAATTTCTTTACTTTTTCTTTCAAAATTATAAGATTTATAAAAAAAAACATATTTTAATGGAAGTTTTGTGAGGTGTGGTTTTTTTTTTTAAAAAAAAAAACAAATTTGAAGGTTTTTATTAAATTTTAAAACTTGATTTGATGTTTGTATTTGTAGTAAAAAGATACAATTAAAAGAAAACGAATCAAAAAAAAAAAAAGAAGGTGATTATGGATGATGGAAAGAAGGAAAAGTCAGAAGGGTCCTTACAACACAAGTTTAGTTGTAATTATGGATTGAAAGCGGAGACTGGAGAGTGCTTAGCTTCTTAAGGATGTAATATAGCGACGTAGTACATCCTCCTTCCACCCAAACCCAGCCTGAAACTATCTTCCCTCCCCTTTCTCCTCTCAAATGGAACACCACAAGCCATGAACTTACCTCTACCCTCATCCTCTCCATGCTCTTCTCCTTCTTCTTCTCCACTCACTAGTTCCTTCCCTCTCACTCTCCGTTGCCCCTCTCCTCCACTTTCCACCATTTCCAAACTCATCCGCCTATCTCGACTACACACAGCCACCAATCATATCAACCCCACTACAAAAGACCTATCTCTCGCCACCTCCATCCCCGCCAGTATCACCTCATCCAGCAATGACCAAACCCTCTTATCACTCCTTCGCCAAAGAAAAACGGAAGAAGCCTGGGTCCTATACACCCAAACACCTCACCTTCCACTACCCACTTGCCTTAGCCGCCTAGTCTCTCAGCTCTCCTACCAAAACACCCCTCTCAGCCTCAGACGCGCCCAGTCCATCCTCACGCGCCTCCGCCATGAATGCCAACTCCACCGACTCGACGCCAATTCCCTTGGTCTTCTCGCTGTCTCCGCTACCAAATCCGGACAGCTCTCTTACGCTTTCTCCCTTATCAACTCCATGCTCCGCTCTGGCTACCTCCCCCATGTCAAGGCCTGGTCTGCCGTCCTCAGCCGCCTCGCTTCAGCCCCGGATGGTGGCCCCACACGAGCCCTTAAGCTTTTTAACACAATTACTCGCCGTGTGCGTCGGTTCTCTGACGTAACAATGGTGGCTGACTCAAGACCTGACACTGCGGCTTTTAATAATGTGCTCAATGCCTGCGCTAATTTGGGAGATGGTAAAATGTTTTTGAAGTTGTTTGAGGAAATGCCTGATTTTGGTCTAGAGCCTGATATATTGACTTATAATATTATGATTAAACTATGTGCGAGGTGTAATAGGAAAGATTTGCTTGTGTTTGTTTTAGAGAGGGTGATTGAGAAAGGAATTCCTTTATGTATGACTACATTGCATTCGCTTGTCGCGGCATATGTTGGGTTTGGTGATTTGGAAACTGTGGAGAGAATGGTTCAAGCAATGAGAGAAGGAAGGAGAGATTTGTGTAAGATACTTAGGGAGGCGAATTTGGAGGACTTTAATGAAGATGAGGAGAACGAGGTTTTGGATTCGAGTCAAATTGGGGTAAGTGTGTTTGAGAAGTTGCTTCCAAATTTGGTTGAAGTTAGCAATAGTGAGCCACCGTTGTTGCCGAAAGTGTTTGCTCCTGATTCGAGAATATTCACGACTTTGATGAAGGGTTATATGAAGCAAGGTCGTGTGACAGATACTGTAAGAATGCTGGAAGCAATGAGGTGCCAGGACGATAGCAAAGGTCAACCTGATCACATTACATATACAACCGTTATTTCTGCTCTTGTTAAGGCAGGTTCTATGGATCCTGCTCGTCAAGTGCTTGCTGAGATGACTAGAATTGGTGTGCCAGCAAATAGGATTACTTATAATATTCTGCTCAAAGGTTATTGCCAGCAGCTACAGATAGATAAGGCAAAAGAGCTGCTTAAAGAGATGGCTGATGATGTGAATATTGAGCCTGATGTGGTGTCATATAATACTTTGATTGATGGTTGTATACTGGTTGATGACAGTGCAGGGGCTCTTGCATTTTTCAATGAGATGCGAACAAAGGGAATCATGCCCACTAAGATCAGCTACACTACTTTGATGAAAGCTTTTGCTTTGTCAGGTCAACCAAAGTTGGCTAACAAGGTTTTCGATGAGATGTTGAAAGACCCTCGAGTGAAAGCTGATTTGGTTGCTTGGAACATGTTGGTTGAAGGATACTGTAGATTGGGATTGGTTGAGGAAGCAAAGACAGTAATCCAGAGAATGAAAGAGAATGGTTTCCACCCTGATGTGGCGACTTATGGCAGTCTTGCAAATGGTATATCATTGGCAAGAAAACCAGGAGAGGCGCTTTTGCTCTGGAAAGAAGTGAAGGAACGGTGGGAGGTGAAAGGAGAAGGGGAGAGTTCCAATTCTGATTCTCCTCTCCTGCCATTGAAACCCGATGAAGAGCTGTTGGCAACACTGGCTGATATCTGTGTGAGAGCTGCATTCTTCCAGAAGGCCTTAGAAATTGTGGCTTGCATGGAAGAAAATGGGATACCGCCTAACAAGACCAAGTATAAGAAGATCTATGTAGAGATGCATTCAAGGATGTTTACTAGCAAGCATGCGTCACAGGCCAGGCAGGATAGGAGAAGAGAAAGGAAGAGAGCAGCCGAGGCTTTCAAGTTTTGGTTGGGTTTGCCCAATTCTTATTATGGCAGTGAGTGGAGGTTAGACCCTGGGGATTCAGATTATTAAGCTCGAGATTCAGTTTAACCACTCTGTATTTGACTGTATACTATGCATGTTTTTTAGATTGAAGCCCACTAAAGGGGAAATGAAGACAAACATCTATAGAATATATCTGTTTACAATAAAAACAGAGTTCTGTTGTTATAACCATTGGATTAATGTTGCATACTTACTCATGCCCTCATCACATGAATCATTAGATATTAGCTATTTCAAGTCTGTCCAGAGAAGGGAATTTAGAGTTCATGCTTTCAAACCCAGACTGCAATTGATTCACCTAAAAAACATCAAGTGGAATGACATAGCAGTCTTCTACATGCTTCACGCTATCACTATTCATGATTGCATGAGCTCATGGTTGGTTGTATGATAGGCACCAAGTGAATTTGGTGCTGATGTCCCTCAGGCAATATGTGGTAGAGTAATAAAGGGACGCCCAGTTCCAGTGATACAACAAAATTTGTCCAGTTTCTTTATGAAACGTAGCCCCTTGATTGACTCCGCGAGTAAGAAGATGATAGCACCTGCACAAATTTGATGGCTAATCAGAGGTTCTGGTTTCTTATTGATACTGACGTGTGCTTAAGTTCACCTATCATGGATGTGTCGCTTCAGAAAGTAGCCATTCGTGCAGCAAAATAATGAGCATAATTGTTAGGGTTTGTTAGTGTTATACACCCAACGAAAACAGTAAAACAAAGTTATTCGGAGTCACTAAAATTTTGTGAGACTGATAGAAATTTCTTTATAAATTTATTAATTGAAAATCTTATTTTAGCTTTGAATAATTTTTTAAATGTTGAAAATTACATGTTGTTTAATTATTTAATCTTCAACGATAATTTATATGAATCACCAATAAAAAATATCATAAATTCTTATTTAGAAGAGAAGAATTGCTATACTTTGAGTACTAACTCTCTATCTTGTGATTTTTATAGTTTTTCTGTCTAACAAACAACAACCGAAAAAAAAAAAAGTAAGAGGCATAACTTACTATTTATAAGGAAATCTAGAAAACCCTGCAAATTGGTAAAATATCAATTTACTCCTTATATAATATTCATATATTATTTAAGAATAATTTTATAAATTTAATCAATCAAGTCCTTATTTGATTATTCTAGGACTAGAATTATAATCCCTAAATTAAATACATTTTTGTGTTTAATTTCTAAAATTATTTTCATCAAGTCATACTTAACTCAGTTTAATTTCTGACTAATGTTCTTAATGTGTGTGACCTATTAGGTTTCTAATATGTTAACCCAAATATAAATTATAATTTTAATTAAAAAAATTGAATAATCAAACAATTTAATTTATTATCAATTGAACAATTTATTAATTTATATTTAAAGATTAAGTACATCGTTTAGCAACGTGTCATGATCCCCCAAATATTAGAGAAGTTATTAGTAGTTTGACTTAACATTTCAGTGACTAGTTTCTCAGTGTAATTAATATTCTTTCATCAATAATATTTTGATTTAACATTAAAATATATAGTATGTCTATCGTGACCAAGGATTTCTCAATCAATATTATTTAAGAACGTACACAATATTTTTCCTAATTTACCTAGATGATGAATCATCTCTTAATCACTCAAGTACCTTCGTATAGTTCATTTTATACCCAATGTATGCCCTTTCGTTATCTCGATTAAGATAACATTTAACAGTATCAAAGCATAATATTCTCTATATAAGATAACTTAGTAATATCAAGTGTAAGGATTACTTACACAACCATTACGTGAGCCTTTCCATAAACATAGGTTATCTTTCCATATAAAATTCTCAAGAGAATCAGTTCAATGTACATGTCTTATAACAAGCATTTACATATTAGTTCTAGTTATCCCTCATACCTCAACTTATGAGAACAACTAATTCTTTTTATAAAGAAAAGAACATAATATGTACTAGTCTCTACGACTCTAATAAATATCTAGTATTTAAAAAAGTATCGACTAGGAACATTTATAAATAATGTTTTGATGCAATATGAATCCTATAATTATAACAATTTTATAATTTTCTTTACAAAGTATTTTTGTCTCATGCACTTTATCTTTACTTTAGATTCATAAATTATATATTAGATTAATTAATTTAATATTATATGAATATTAAAAATAAATTAAACTTTTATTAATAATAAATATATATTTATATAAATATAATAATATAATAATATTACGTTTAACTAACCGATTGATTATAAGAGGATTCACGCCCCGTTTTACTATCCATCTTTCTATCTAAGACCTCTGGATGCTAGAAAACTGCTGTTTTATCAGGTCTAGTTGCAGTTTGTTTTTTCACTTATTCGGTCAAGCAGCTTCACTCCTCTCTCTCTGGTCGAGCTGCTACGCTCCTTGATAGCTAGTCTCACCCCTGATCTCATTTTTTCTAGCTCATGAACTTCTATTTTGAATCTGAGTTTCTACCTTTTCTCATTTCCATGTAAGCTATTCTATACAATGTTTTTTATAAAGGTACAAGGATTTGATAATAGATAGAGCTGGTGAATCTTTTCAAAACTGTGTTTTTGCTTATGCATGAAAGTTGAACCATCTGAGTTCTGACTATTACCGAGTATTTGCGATTCTGGTAACCAGAAAGAACGTCTTCGGTCCCTTCTTTGGTTGATAAAATCAACACTGTTTTAAGTTATGAACAAATGGGTCGACATCTGGAACTTTTAAAGCCTATTCCGTCTGCTAAACACAGAAATTGAAAAGGTATTCTTCTGCTGCAACGCTGACTGCTTTTTTTAGGGCACTTGGAAACAGTTTTTGCTTCTTTCTGTTGACTCATCCCCCCACTTCGACCAGAATCTGCGAAGCCACGCTCATCAACATATTTATCATTTAGGGATTCTTTCATTATTTCAACCACATCCTGCAAGAAATGTGTTAAATATGAAAAATCAATCCAAATTCATGAAAATAGATTGTTCACAAAACTTAAGTCCTTCAGATAGCGTTGTTATTCACATCATTTTCAAAGACACACAGGTACCGGGGCTTAAGCTAAAACGGAGGTAAGAATATTACGATGTCACGGCAAAGTGTAACAACATTTAATTACGAGATTAACGAATATTTGATTGATAAATTTTGAGTAGATATAAAGATTTTTATTGTAATAATATTTTATTCACAACATTTTATTAACATAATTTTTAATAAAAGTTTTATTTATTTTTAATATTCATCAAATATTTTATTAATAAATTTAGAGTAAAGATAAAATTCTTGAATAAAAATGTTTTGCAAAAGGAACTGTAAAATTGTTATAATTATGATATTTTTATTAGATCAAAGCATTGCTCTTAAATTATTTCTGATCGATGCTCTATTAAAACTTAATATTAATTAGAGTTGTTGAGATTGATATATATTACGTTCTTTTCTTTATGAAAGAAAGCAATTATTCTGATAAATTAAGGTATGAAAGATACTTATATAGGTGCTTGTCAGATGACATGTATATTGAACCGATCAACATGAAAATTTCATATGGAGAGATCACTTGTGTTTATAAAAAAGCTCACATAACAGTTATATAAGTGATCCTTAGACTTGAGATCATTAAGTTATCTTATACAATGAATGCTATGCTTTGATTATGTTATATGTTGTCTCAATCAAGAGTAACAAACGAGTATTTACTGGATATAACATGAACTATATAAAGATATTTGAGTAATTAAGAGAGAATTCATCACCCTAAGTGAATTAAAAAAAATGTTTCATCTATTCTCAAATTATATTGATTGTAAATTCTTGAGTAAGGTGGAATGAGATTTGAAAAGAGTTTCAAATCTTATTCAAACAATCAATGACTATGGTGTTGAGAACAAACATGATTTGACAGAGTAAACACATTTCATGCTATAATGTCTAAATCGAAATATGATGAAGGGATAATAATTACATTGAGAAACTAGTCACTAAAAAGTACCACTTATGATTTTTCTAATATTTAGAGGATCATGACATGTTACTAGACATTGTACTAGATCTTCAATCTTCACACAATTAATTTATTTAATCCTATTTTATTTAGAATTATTATTTATATTTGAACAAACTTATTAGAGAACCTAATGAGTTACACACATAAGAATCATTTGTCAGAAATTAAAATGAAATGATTAATCAAGTGTGACTTGATTGTAAATAAGTTTTAGAAATTAAGAACTATAATGTAATTTATACAGAAAATTACAATTCTAAACCTAAAAAATCAAGTAAGGACTTAATTGAATAAATTTTTAAAATTATCTTGAAATAATATATGTGATATTATTTAGATGACAAATTAATATTTTATCATTTATAGAGTTTTTGGGTTTTTCTATAAATAGTAAATAGTACAAAAACTACATAAGATAAAGAACACCTTAAAAATACAAATAAAAGAGCTAACATTTAAAGGAATAGCAATCTCTCTCTTCTAAAAGGACTTAAGATATTTCTCATTGATGGTTCGTGTGGATTATTGTTAGAGGCCGGATACTTGGACGACTTGTGGTTTGCGAGAACCCGGTCTTGAAGTAATTATTCAAAGCCGAAAAGAACATTTGATCTTCTGGTGATATTTTTATAAACTGTAAACAACTCTAGATCTGTCTAATGAGATCCCTGTGACTCTTGAAAAAATTTTAAATTTATCATTTTAATTACATCTATGTGTTTCGAAACCCAACAATTTCATGGTCTCTGAGCTGCAAATAGAACTTATATAGTATTTCTGCTACCGGTATGGTCATTCTATATCAACAAAATTAAATAAATTTGCATTTCTAGTTGCAAAGTAGAAATTATATCAAATCTCTCAGTGCAGAGATCACAATAAATCACATAGGAAAGACATAAGTGTTCTAGCATAAGCAATAAATTAGCAAAGAAGTGGAAATCAACATCCCTCTTTGTGTCCAGTCTCAACCGTGAAACCAAAGAACCATTCCTTGCGCTCATATCTATGCCTCCCATTCACTGATGCTGCATTTTGCATGATCAGAAGGCGTAACTTGTTAAAATAGAAAATTCCACGCTGATAAAATAGATTCATCAGAAGACAGAAGCACTAGCTTACTAGGCTCCCACACCACTAAATGAAATAAAGAGAGAAGGAAATAGGAAGACTTCCTGTTAGTAACTTTCTTGCTGCTGGTGAATATTCTCCATATACAGCATAAAGCTGCATGAGAGATCCTTTCTGAGTCTTTCATACCATTAAATGCACACGAAAGCCAAATATTATCTTTTTATTCTGTTCCTGGAGACAATGATAGTTCCAACAACTAACAATATTTTCCATTTATTGGAAAACAATCCAATTACATGCCGCTGAAGTTGTAAATACAAAATAGTCCATGTGTTGAAGATTAAAAATATATGCTTTATTCAATTCTAATACATGTCTCATCTCAAAACTTCTTTGAAATTGATCTAATCTTCATGCATGCATGCCCAGACTTGAGAGAAGTAGACAGCAGACGTTTTCTGCAACTTCTTATGATACAGAACAGACTCACCTTGAATTCCATAGCATGTTTTCAATGCAAAAGAGTGCCACTACTGTATCTGTATGCCAGACAGGGTATCCTACTGATATGATGTTATTTGAGACTCTTTTATCCAGTATTCATGAGGTTTATCGAGTAACATGAAAACCAAATCGAATCGTGCGGCACTTATTTTCAAGTTCTCATTCACTGTCTTTGCGAGGCTGCAATATGGATTTCAGAAATCATCAACATGTCCATGTGAGAAAGCTAGATTGCCATCCTGCTAGATTACAAAACTAGGGCTATATTACGAACAGAAAATGCCTAGGCCTTGTGTTGTCAAGCTTTCTCCATATCAAAAAACATTTTCGTAAATATCAGTACTTAAAAGATGCATGGTCCAAGGAAAAACCAGGTTGTATTTATTATTATCCAGACAGTGTTACAATAAAGAATTAACATATATGGATGAAGACTTAGAAAGTAATACTTAATGACCACCAACTGGATTTTTCGCTGCTAAAACAGAAGTTCGTGCTGATAAACTTGCCAGGAGGCCAGCCTTTGCAACAGAGACACATTGCTGCTCCAAAGCTTCTAGAAGAGCCTGTGGTTAAATGGTAAACCCAATAAAAGTCCGAGATCAATGTGATCAAAACCAAAAATCGGTAAGTGCTCAGAAAAAACCTGATGTTCTGCAGACATTTTATCAAATTCACCAATACAACAGTGTCCAAGATCTGCAAGCACCATAGCTCCTATTTGAAGAAACAACTGTTTTGTGAATTTCCAATGAATGTTCACTAACTGCAAGGGCAGTAAAGATAAATTGGAGCACCATGCATGCCTGATCTGCGAACAAAGCAGATACAAAGAAACTCGAAATTCTTTGTATGAATTACTGCATTCCCACATTTCTCTTCATGCATTCATTTCATTTCAATGCATTCTAAGTAACTTCCCAGTAGTTGGATGTTTTGAGTATTCCTTTGTATTTAAAACCACATATGTAACACTTGTAATTCTTTGGTCTAGCTCTGAAGCCATATAATGCTCTCCTTTCTAAATAAGGAAAGCCTAAACATTTTGGATTACAGGATATCAAGATTTTCAATCCAAAGCTGGCAATTTAAAGAGAAATCACTCTTCAGTCAGTTCCTCCACAATCATCAAGGCTGTTTTTGTTAGGAGGGACGGTAGAGAGGATAGATGAGGAGAACGGAGGGATAAATCCCTTTTGTGGCACCGTGAATGGAGACTCAAGGAAGGAAAGGAAAGATCCTTCCTTCCTCGATTGTAATTTACAATCTGTCCAGTTTGAGCGGCTTGGCTTCCATTTTTTTCCCTTTCTTTCTAGCCAAACAACTAGATAGATGAGTTAACATCCATCCTTTCTCAGAGAATTAAAAGATATTGATATCTGAAATATTAAATATCAGCAAATTTAGCGGTGATGAGAAAGTTGTTTTATGTTTCCAGCACAAGCACAAAGATTGGGGAATATATAGGAGCGAAGACCTTCTCACAGCACAGTCTACATTCCCCAAAAACAGTGAAAGATGCTTGAGACACTGGGGAAAATGAATCATAATAAAGTTATGGAGTCCCTTCAATACACAAAAGTTTGAAATACCTTTAACAAGCCCGTGTCCATAGATTGATGGACATTTCGCCTGAAGTATTTGCCGGAAGATACCTGAACCATGTTCTTCTGAGGACTTCACAATAAATTCCAAATCCCGTACGTGAAGAGAACGAGAACAGATCAGACAGCCTGGAGCTCTAGCATTACATTTGGAATCTTGCAGATTGTCAGAAACAGTTTTCTTACAATCAGAATACCATCTCAACGATGTAATCTATCCATAATAAATCTGTCATGAAAACAGGAGAAAGGATATTAAAAAACAAGTAAATCATCTATTATCTTTGAATAGCAAGCATATCCCTGTCAAATTAACTTTTCTTTGTATTATTAAATTTATTTTTTTAATAATATTTATAATGTTTTAATAATAGTTAAAAATGTATTTAAAAGTGTAGTTTGATTATTTTTTAAAGTAATTTTTACTTGAAAATATATTAAAATAATTTTTTTATTTTTTAAAAATTATTTCTAATTATTAAAATAATTTAAAAATATCAAAAAAATATTAATTTAAAATATAAAATATAAAAAAATTTAAATTTTTTTAAAAATATTTTTAAAACATAAAAATTCGGAGTTATTTAATTTCACTGATATTTTAAAAAAATAGCTAATAAGGAAAAAATAACCGAAATATAAGACAGCTTGTCATCCAGGGTACAAAATATATGCCCCTCGCCTCAGTTGACTCTTCCATGTTTCTTTCTGTGCTTCTGTCTCTTCTCTATGTCACTTCTGCACGAGAAAAGAAAGCTCAGCGCAGCTGAAAGAGAGTGACCAAAGGGTAATTGTTTGTCTCCAGGACTTCTTTTTTTTTTGTTCTTTTCTGTGTTATAAACTGAGTTTTCTTTCCTTTTCTTTTTTAATTTATGATTTAATGGTTCGGTTATTTTATTGTTAGGGTTTATTTGTTAAATGCCTGCAAATCTTGACAGCATCGACTTGAACTCCGACGTCGTTTCCGGTGAACGAGAAGACGGTGTTAATGGGTTTAGTAACGTCTCTGTGGTAAAGAGTATAGTGGGTTTATCTTCTGATGCTGAAACCCTAATGGACTCTGTTACTAATAGTCAGGGTCAGAACCAGGAGCCTGTAGTAGATGAAGTTAAGGATTTTAAAGGGGGTAATGACTTGAAGGAGGTTGCTGTAGGTGGGCTAGGCTGGGAGGGAAAGATGGATTCTGTTTATAGAGATTTTGAAGGGGAAAATGGGTCTGGAAGTGGTGTTGGTGATGCCTCTGTGCGAGAAGCAGCGGAAATAACCGAAACGCACTCGACTAAAGTAGTGGGAGAAGAAAATGGTTCGTGTAAAATTGAGGGGGAAGTGAAGGAGGGGGGCTGTGGCGTAGTGAGTTTAAGTTCAGTTGGGGAGGATGCGATCCAAGTTGAAAATGCTAACGTGGAAGTGAAAGTAGACAGTGTTAATGACTTACTGCCTCGCAAAAAACCTGGAAATGTTTCACCAAAGGTTAGTTCTGAAGGTGTAGAGAATCAGGGCATGGAAATCAATGACGAACAAGCTAAGAATTCTGAGGGTCAAAATGAGGATGCTGCTGCTGCTTTTGATGAAAGGGTTTTGCAGGAAAATGAGAACCTTGAATCCAATGATTTAAATCTTGTTGCGGATTCGGAGCCTTACGTGGGTGCAGATGGGAATGCAAAAATGGCTTCCAAAGAAGCAGGATTGAGTGTTGGTGATCTGGTATGGGGTAAAGTGAGGAGCCATCCCTGGTGGCCTGGCCAGTTATTTGGTTGTGCTGATGCGTCAAAGAAGGCTAAGAAGTATTTTAAAAAGGATAGCTATTTAATAGCATACCTTGGGGATCAAACTTTTGCTTGGAATGAAGTGTCAAAGATAAAGCCATTCCGATGCAACTTCTCGCTATTGGAGAAACAGAGCAATTTAGAGGACTTTCATGATGCTGTTCATTGTGCTTTGGATGAGGTTTCTAGACGGGTAGAGTTTGGGCTAGCTTGTCCTTGCATGCCTGGGTATAGCAAGATAAAAACTCAGATAATTGTCAATCCAGGAATCCGGGAAGAATCTTGTAGAAGGGATGGTGGAGATAGTTTCTCGAGTGCTGCTTCCTTTGAACCTGCAAAGCTAAATGACTATGTGAAAGAATTAGGCCAATTGCCATTAGGTGGAATTGACACACTGGAGTTTGTAACAGCACGATCCCAATTGTTGGCATTCAATCGTTGGAAGGGTTATTGTCACCTGCCTGAATTTCAATTCCTTGGTGAATTGCTAGAGAGTGATGCAGAGATTCCACTATCACCAGAAGTTAAACACGGCAGTGAAAAGGTTGAAAATGCTGCTACCACTGTTGGAATGGAGAAGCCAAGAAGTGAAGATCACTCTTTGCGTAGGCGTAAGTGTAAGCGCATTTATGGGGATGATGAACATCCAAGCGAGAAAGAAAAATGTTTGGCTGACCTTATTGCTGAAAGGCGCTCATCGGCTGCTAAAGGTAAAGGTGGTTTGGATGGTGAAGCTACTGGCGAGATGACTAAGTCATCTTCAGGTCGGAAAAGGAAGGCAGTTGATTCTATTTCTGATGACAAAGGGATGGAACTAGGCAAAAGTCCTTCCTCGCCAGGGATTGATAATGGTTCCTCACAGCGTAAGAAAACCTATAGGGTGGGAGATAGCATCCTTAAGGTAGCAAGCCAACTGAATATGTCAACGCCTATACTCAAATCTGTTAATGGAACTCACCAAAAAACTGCAGTGAAGGCCAAGAGCCAGGAGAAGTCTTCCTCTGGAAAATGCAAAGGTAAAATGCTGTATTCAAAAAAGGATGATTCTGATGGAGAATGATTTCTAGATTTTTGTCGTGAGAATGTAGAGATTATATATTGTGAATGTTGTATTGTATTTCTTTATAGGAAAATCTAGTCATTTTAGGCTATCATAAAATTTAGTAGTGTTTTTCATCTTATTCTGTTTAGGATTTTATTATCTTTCCTAAATCTTTGATAATTGAATTTAGGCTATCTATATTTCCCCTTCCTTCCTCTACTCCCCCGGCTCTCTCCCCCTCTCATCCCTGATTTCCCTATCCTATCTTTGTTAACATCAGCTTCGTCTGATGAGTTGGTGTCACGTTCTTGCCTGGTTGGCAGAGATCTATGAAGGGATGCAACTTCCTGAAATCTGTAAGTTTCTTTGTGGAATTCATTATGCATAGATAACTCAATTCACAGCGGTATATACAGTCCTCCCTGAACATATTTCTGGTGGTGATATTGGAGAATTATTAACCAAAGTAGAAACGAAAATATCTGATTCCGAGAATATGAAAGATTCATAATGGACTGACAAAACGTTTCAAATCAATCTTGAAGATCAATCGTCAGTTGAGAATAAGAATGAAGCTGGAGAGATTCCAGTGAAGACTCCGACTAAAAAGGGCACTCCCACCTTCGGGAAACAATCAGCTGTTCAGGTGGGTCCCGGTTTGGAATGTGAACAACAAATTGTAGGTGGAATTCTATGTTTGGGAGCAGGCAAGCCCAAAGATCACTTGGAAGGGAAGGCTAATGATACCTGTTCAACAGCTTTGATTATAAATTTCGCAAATTTGATGCAGCTCCTTCCGAAGCAAATTTGAACAGGCTATTAGGCCATTTTGGAGCTTTAAAGGAAACAGAGACCCGGGTGCGGAAGAAGAGCAAGCGTGCTAAAGTGGTTTTCCGCAGATGCGTTTATGCAGAAACAGCCTTCAGCAGTGCTGGGAAATACAACATTTTCGGACCTTCACTTGTCAGCTACCGCCTCAAGTACATTGCTTCCACAAATGGTAAATCTTCCCCCAATGCAGCAAAGCGCAGCAAAAAAGAGGCATCGTCTGCGGAGGGAATAGCAATTGATGCCTCAAATTCCGATGAATAGATTGAAAGTAATTTTGGGAATTCAAACCAGGAGCATGAACATGTTCTCACAGCTTTCTTCTGTTTTTCCTCACTTTTTTGTTTGTTTTTTTTTTTATGATCTCTTACGATCGGGTGGCTACACCTAAGTCTTGAGCAAATGTAGTATGAATGTGATGTCGTTGTGGTGGTAGAAAATGAAGATTTTGAACAGTCATATGAGAATATGACTTGGTTAGGATTAATTGATCATACAAATAGCTAGTAGATGGGGCAGTGCTAAGCTCGAGAGGAAGACAGCAATGGAGCATTAAAAAACTATAATTTTTTTTTCAACTGTGTTAGATTAGGCTTAAAAAAATTTCAAAAAATTCCCAAAGCTAAATTTCATGAGAGGCTTGACTCGCTGTAATTAGCCAAGACTCCAAATTAGGTCATGAAGATGATGTTTAATGAAGTTTTGTTATTTTTCTTTGATTTTTTGTTGTTTTTAGATTTTTTGTTAGTTTTTTTTTTTCTCTAGGGTTTATGATTTTACTTTCTTGTTAAGGTCTATTTCAGATGTATTTTAAAACTTATAAACCTTTTAGAAAAGCATAACTTGTTAGGCTTTAGGGTTCTATTTGTAATAGTTGTATTTTAGCCAATTACACAAGGTAAGTCGAAATGATTAAGATTTGTAAATATTTCTGGTCACCGGATAAAACAAATAAAACATTCAGGCTAGGCCATGCAAGTAAAAGTCATTCACAACACATTGCTCCTCTCACTTTACATATTTTTCTCTTGCTCGTATTTTGTTTTATGTACTTATTTTCCTTTTTATTTTTATTTTTTAACTTAAGCAATAAAGAGTCTCGTGTTCCTAACATGAAACTTGTGTTGAATCATGTTTTTAGAAACACTGAGCTCAAAGAGAAAAGCTCATATCAAGCCCAATTACCACAACTCATAATGCAATCGTGAAAAACCAATTTTTTACCAAAGTTTTCAAGACTTCATCAATAATGCAGTATATAGAAAATTAAATAAAAGCTAGTTCATTCTCATTTCACATTCATCACCAAAAATTTGTTCCATTAATGACAATTTGAAAACTCTAAAAGACGAGGGAGTAACTAATCTCCTAACCATAGGAACTTCAGCTCCTCCATAACTCCATTAATCAATTTTGTTTATCAATGATGTTCTAGCTATAAAAGAATAGCTCCACACTCTTCAATTTTCTCAATGGGAAATACATCACCTAACTTTGCTAAATGCATAAAAACAGCTTTAGTTCATTAAAGGAATGGAGTAAAAAGATGACGAGCACACTCGTATGATAACTCTTTGAATGGACCGCAATGACATAATATAATATGATAATATTAGATTGACAGTGCGCGCGCGCACACACAAATGAATATAAAGTATATAAAGAAAAAAACGAACTGATAACATATTGAGCTTGAAAAACAATATATCGATGAACCATAATGGGTATAGTAGATGTTGGAGTTGAAATTGATAGTAAAGAGATAATCAAAATAAATAAACATAAGTAGTGAGCCAAAGTAATATCCATGAATCTCAAAGGTGTTAAATAAATTGATGAATCCATAATTAAACTACGTTTGACCTATGAGTCAATCCTAGGTTGATTTGGACTATGAACCATACATGATTGTGATGATTTTATAGAAGTGATTAAGTTAAATCATGAATAAAAATTGGATATGACATTGTCGTGAATTTGATTTATTTAGAAATACAAGTGGTGAATGTAACAAGATGAGTAAAGAAATATGTTGTTAATGAAGGTATTATTGTGAGTATGATATCAACAATTTCATTCATATAAAAAAGAAAGGGAGAGAGTTCATCAATTGTTGGAGAAAACATATTACATTGAAAATCTATTATGGATTTGATATTCTTATAAAAGGGATTAAAGATGTTATGCTATGCCTTTCATATATATATATATATATATATATATATATATATATATATATATATATATATGTTTGTTTGTTTGTTAGAATTTTTATAATATTGTGTGTTTCCAAGTATCATCCATTGAAGATTCCTAATAAAGTGATATCGATCTACTTAGCTTTTATTATTGGAAATGCACTTGTAAAGTTTGATAATGTTTTGTAATTAAATTAAAGTCTAATAGTATATCATTGTAATTATGAATTTAATTGATGGATTGTAAGATTGAGATTGCCTTATAGTATTGTAAAAAAAAAAAAACCATCACCTCTAAACTTCACATACAATTAGAAATATGAAAATTATACAAAAAAAGTACGGGACATTACAATGTGAGAGATAGTTAGTAGATTCTTTAGAAACCCAGTGTAATGATCTCATTTAATACTTAAAATTTCAATGTGATTAATGTTCTAATTTGAGTAAAAAGTTAGGGATTTTAAAAAAAAATCCACCAAAGTTCCCGCAAAGTTTCCTATAGAAATATTAATTCTAAGTTAGTGACAACATAAAAAGCTAATCTTTACAATCAATTCTTTTAAAGAGTCCAATCATCCTGAACTAATTTCACTATCCATTATCGAGCACTAGCCCCATTACTAAGTAACTAGTTCCATCATCCATTACCGGATAACTAATTTTGTCGATTATTATCGAACATTAGTCCTATTATCAGGTAACTAGTTTTGCTTATCCATTATCGGATACTAACCATAAATAATTTCACACATATTACAATAAAGAAAATATCAACATACCACATTTAACGAATTAATAGTCACTTGAATAAATAAGTTGTTAAATAAAAATGTCAATGTGTCAAGCACCTATTTGATGTTCGAGCTTTAGATGCATTGCCTTTTGGTTGTACCTCTCCTGAATTTTAAATATTATACTATATCCATTCATTATTGGAACTTTCTTCCAAGTTCAAGTTTTATGCATATTCATTTTTCATCCATAGTTTCATTACACTTTACGATTAAATATAATTTTTATAAGTATTTAACTCATCCATAATTTCATTTTCTTATATCTTAGCCAAGACATCCACATAAGGAGGAAATGCGAGTTTTCTTCAATTTCTTGAAATTAGTTCTTTACTACACAATTTTTATTAAATTTTTTTTAAAAAAAATAACACATTTCTCCATATATATTTCCCTAGAATCACACATTTACCTAGAATTTCACACCAATTAAAACAACCAACCCATCCTTTTTTTTTAATTAATATCGGGTTTGTATCTTACAATGTAAATATATAGTCCGATATTATACAAAATTGGTAGGAAAACATAAATCACAATTTTTGAAATGATTGTTTTGAATTTTTTTTGAAATTTTGTATTTTTTTAATAACTTGACTAGATAAGTTGTTAAATGAAAGTGTCATTGTATCAAGCACCTACTTGATGTTCGAGCTTTAGATGCATTGCCTTTTGGTTGTACCTCTCCTGAATTTTAAATATTATACTATATCCATTCATTATTGGAACTTCCTTCCAAGTTCAAGTTTTATGCATATTTATTTTTCATCCATAGTTTCATTGCACTTTACGATTAAATATAATTTTTATAAGCATTTAACTCATCCATAATTTTATTTTTTTCTGTCTTAGCCAAAACATGCACATGAGGAGGAAATGCGAGTTTTTTTCAATTTCTTGAAATTAGTTTTTTACTACACAATTTTCATTTTAAATTTTTTTTTAAAATAACACATTTCTCTATATATATTTCCCTTGAATCACACATTTACCTAGAATTTCACACTAATTAAAACAACCAACCCATCCTCTCTCTTTTTTTAATTAATATCGGGTTTGTATCTTATAATATAAATATATAGTCTGATATTATACAAAATTAGTAGGAAAACATAAATCACAATTTTTGAAAGGATTGTTTTGAAATTTTGTATTTTTTTAATATATAATATTAGATATTATTTAATATATTATTATAAAATATGGACTGGGTCGGCCCAACTAACTATGTCGAGCCCAGCCCAATAAAGGGTTGGGTTGGGCCAATCTTGGCCCAACAAATCTTTTTTACATGGGTCGAGCTTGGCCCAACCATTTAGGCTAGGCTGGGCCAAAAATGGGTCCAGACCAAAACAATGCATGAATAAGACATGAATTATAATTCATGTCCGCTGTTCAAAGACAATGAACATAGGGAGAAGAAGAAGAGAGAAGGGTGCAGTTTAAAAACAACCTAGCGTGGTGGTCGTGGCTGGCAGGCTTGGTATTCAACCACTAATGGAGAGAATAGTGGTTAAACCGGTGGTGGGTTGCTGGAAGACGTGGAAGAAAAAGGATTTGCAGAGGAGAGAGAAAAGTGGTGCAACCACCACATAAGGTGGTCAGGTGTCTGCTTATGATGGACATGGTGGTGAGAGTGGTGGTGGCCGAAGGTCATGGTGGAGAGAGAAAGAGGAGAAAATCCATTGTGGTAGTAAAAATGGGGGGATGAAGCTGATTTTCAGCTATTTTTGAACCTAATTTTCTTCATGTTTGGGCATGAAATCCACTCTTATTTATAAGGAATGAAAGAGGGCAATATTGTCCACATAGGGGAAACATTTCAGCCCTTAATTCGGTTAGGAAGGATTCCGACCATTGGTTTAAAGTAGGCAACATGAACTGTCAAATCTAACAGTTCAAGGCTGCCTAAGATGGCCACTTTAGGCTGGCAGCGAGTCGTTATGTTGTCATTAAGCCTAAACGGAGCACATGAGGAGGAAATGCGAGTTTTTTTCAATTTCTTGAAATTAGTTTTTTACTACACAATTTTCATTTTAAATTTTTTTTTAAAATAACACATTTCTCTATATATATTTCCCTTGAATCACACATTTACCTAGAATTTCACACTAATTAAAACAACCAACCCATCCTCTCTCTTTTTTTAATTAATATCGGGTTTGTATCTTATAATATAAATATATAGTCTGATATTATACAAAATTAGTAGGAAAACATAAATCACAATTTTTGAAAGGATTGTTTTGAAATTTTGTATTTTTTTAATATATAATATTAGATATTATTTAATATATTATTATAAAATATGGACTGGGTCGGCCCAACTAACTATGTCGAGCCCAGCCCAATAAAGGGTTGGGTTGGGCCAATCTTGGCCCAACAAATCTTTTTTACATGGGTCGAGCTTGGCCCAACCATTTAGGCTAGGCTGGGCCAAAAATGGGTCCAGACCAAAACAATGCATGAATAAGACATGAATTATAATTCATGTCCGCTGTTCAAAGACAATGAACATAGGGAGAAGAAGAAGAGAGAAGGGTGCAGTTTAAAAACAACCTAGCGTGGTGGTCGTGGCTGGCAGGCTTGGTATTCAACCACTAATGGAGAGAATAGTGGTTAAACCGGTGGTGGGTTGCTGGAAGACGTGGAAGAAAAAGGATTTGCAGAGGAGAGAGAAAAGTGGTGCAACCACCACATAAGGTGGTCAGGTGTCTGCTTATGATGGACATGGTGGTGAGAGTGGTGGTGGCCGAAGGTCATGGTGGAGAGAGAAAGAGGAGAAAATCCATTGTGGTAGTAAAAATGGGGGGATGAAGCTGATTTTCAGCTATTTTTGAACCTAATTTTCTTCATGTTTGGGCATGAAATCCACTCTTATTTATAAGGAATGAAAGAGGGCAATATTGTCCACATAGGGGAAACATTTCAGCCCTTAATTCGGTTAGGAAGGATTCCGACCATTGGTTTAAAGTAGGCAACATGAACTGTCAAATCTAACAGTTCAAGGCTGCCTAAGATGGCCACTTTAGGCTGGCAGCGAGTCGTTATGTTGTCATTAAGCCTAAACGGAGCACATGGAATTGTAGAGAAATGTCAGGAGATCATTTGCGTGCAAGTTTGGTTAAATTTGGTGGAGAAATAAAGCATTAAATGCAACTGAAAAGTAGTCATTCAGACAGCTTTTTCGGCAAAATCAGGGAAGACAATGAATACTAACCAGACGACATGTCGTCTGGTTCTTTTAAAAAAATAATACAAAACAGTGTCGTTTAGGGTTAAATTAGAGAATTTTGTCCAACTTTAGTTTAGTCTTCCATCTTTCAATGTTATTCAATTACTCCCCTAATTGACCATAAACTTTTTATTTAATGTAATTAAGCCCCTGCTAAATTTCAATATCAGCCCCTAATTTACACGTCTTTTGCACTTTGGTCTATGGTCTTGGATTTATACAATTTAACCCCTAATTGACCATTAAACTTTTAATTTCTTCAATTTCACCCCAGTTTCAATCAATTAAGCCCCCATAGTTGGTTGTCTTCTGCAAAATAGTCCTTGGCTGTGAAAATTTTCAATTTAACCCGTAATTGACCCGAAAATTTTAATTTTCTTGTGATTAAGCTCCTGATTTCAATCAATTAACTTGATTAAAATTAAATTTGGTCTCTTAAAATTTCAATCTTCTCAATTAAGCCCAAATTGAGCTCTCAAACTTAATTTTTCACCAATTAAGCCCTTAATAAAATTAATTTGATCCATTTAAAGTATAATTAAGTCGTTGCACTTAATTAAATCCTTTAATTGGACCCAAATTAATTCTTAAACATAATGAAAATTTAATTTGGCCCATGATTAAATCAAATTGACCTATTAAAAATTTAATTGTGTCATTAGGCTTAAATTTTATACAAATTCATCCAATAATCATTTAATTTGACCTTGAATTTGTATTATTTTCCCTATTTTTGGACATAATATGGTACAATTAGGCTTCGAATTTCCTAAAACAATATAGCTTGTTTTTTTATGTATTTTTAAAATTCTTTCCGGCCTGCTTTCTCCATGTTGCTAGCTTTTATTTTATTTTATTTTATTTTGAAAGAAAGTGAATTTTGGGGAATAACCCAGAATTGAGTTATGACAAACCTATCATATATTATGGTGAAAAACATGACCATGACACATGATTAAAAAAAAACAAAAGCCTCTACCTGATGGTCAAGCATTAAATTCCATTTTCTACCATTTTGAGATATTGCTAACCGGTACGGATAGGACATTATATCCAAAGTTAATAAAGATAGATAAAAGGACCCTCATCAAGATGAAATATATGTTAAATATACATGGTGCTTGTGTTTGTAAAGGACAAAATGAGTGAATAAGTTTAGGAAGAACATGATAAGGAAGAATAACAAATTGTTGGTAGTGACAATGAATTTAAAGCCAGGTTTAAGACACCATCACTTACTTCCTTGCTCGAAGAGGCTTCGATTAGTGCTTGGTTGACTAGGATAGGCATGGCTAGAGATGGATGTACATCACATTAGAGAGATATAGTCACACATTGTTGGTGATGTGATGGATATCTAAATGATGATAACTAATCTGCTTTCTCGTTATCCACTACTCTAGATAATGTACTATAGCATATACATTGTGTTTTCATGATTTATTTTTATATTTTCATATTTGTAATGGATAACGTATTATCTTAGAGATTATACAATGATTTTATTATTATTTATAATTTTCACAATATACTTGTTTATTTACATGATATATGTGTTTTTGTTAATGACAAATGGAGATAAAAAAGATATAGATATGTATTGGAAAGATAATATTATTATATATTCTATTGATATGTATTTCATTGCAAAAAAAAGAGGAGAAATATACTGATAACATATGCATACATTTAGGGGGAGAAATATAATTTTCTTATTGCATAAGTTATTATTGAACATGTCATTTTTTAAATTGCTTAAATTGTGTTAAATTAATAAAGTTTCCCATATATTGCATTCCAAAAAATAAGGGGAGACATATTCTCAAAACTAAGCTATCTATTTCTTGTCATCATAAACAATGGGGAGATTTTTTACTTTTAGGTCAAATATTCATGTTTTTATATATTTTGATGATAACGATAAAATAGAAAATGGATCGATAATATGCTTTGTTAAGAATAAGTTTTAATAAGTTTATTCAAATAACATATCAACAAACATAATTAATTTTGTGAAGAAATCCATCAAGAAGTCCAAAAAGAAAGCAAAATGAAGACTTAGATTAAGTATTCTTTTTAAATGCTCAATATAAATCTTTATATTCTACTTAATAGCACAATTAAAATGAATACACACACTTCACTCTACATGCACTTAAAGGATTGATAAATAATCTACTATAATCTAAAATATATGGTTTTAAGAATTCACATAGGTTAATATATCAAAATTAAAATTCTTAATGAATCGATAGACCGCTTGGTAAGACCAAATGAACCGGTTAACTACTTATTCATTAGTGATGAACACTTGAAAATTCTGTAAGAACCGATCAGCTAATTAGCTTGATCAATCTTAATTGGTCGATCAATTTAATCGTTAGTAGAGCTGTAATGGTTATAAACAACTAGTTTTTACTTATATATATATATATATATATATATATATATATAAACGAAAACTAGTAGGGGATTCTCACTATATAAAAACAGTACAAAAACATTAATTATTGATTATACTCAAATTTGGGCAATGAAACCTTCATAATCTAGCACAAAAGTATACATTCTCACTAAACTTAAACACTTTCTAATCTTGTAAGTGCTATCTTATGAGATATTAAGATACTAGAACTTTTAGTTGTATTATTCACTATATTAAGAGAGTAAATTGTGATAACAAAAATCACTCTTTTAAACCTTTGAGAGTTAGGGAAAAACTCTTGGTTTTGGTGAGTTATTTTCACTAAGGAAAAAATCTTGAAGGGAGCATATCTTCAAGTGGAAGAAAAAACTTGGAGAGAGAATATCTTAAAGTTGTGCAAAAATCTTGGTGTGGATTCATCAAGTGGTTACTGTACTCTAAAGCTTTGAAAAGTTAAAGAATACAATATTCAAGTACGGTTTGATATTTGAGATATGAATGTAGATTTGTCGAACCATGTTTAAAACATGTTTGCACATTCTCTCAGTTATCTCTTTACTTTAAGCAATTTAATTATATTGTTAGTTATTTTGTTTATTTAAATTAATTTATATTATTTGTTAATATTAGTGATACGTCTAATCCACCCTTCCTTTTAGGTGTTATAGTTGACTTAATCCTAGAACAACACATCCAAAATATCAAAGGACCACTTTATCCTCGATTAATATAATAATGACAAATGCACTCCATGAGAAATACCATTTTGCCCCTAATAACAAGTTAAATAATTTTGTTTATGAAGGGAAAATGATCATTTAACTATTGAATTCCATAATGAAATGTGTATTAGTGCATAATGAAAGGTTGATGGCTTTTTTTTTAAAAAAAATTAATTATATATAGTTGTATATAATTAGACATGATTAGATGTCATTCGCTTATTAAAGAAAAATGATGATCATATAACACATTTTGAGTTCTGCATGTAGATAACTACCCTTGTATTCCACCATTTAAATTTCTCTACTCAAGATAGAAAACTTTTCATTCACTTAAATTTATCATAGCGTTAAGAAACTAAATTTTAAAGCGCCCATATAAGCATTACGAGCTTTATGCACTGAAATATCATTGATTGAATTATGATTGTTTTGTGTATGAAACTAGGTATCAAAATGTGAAAGAGTTTAAAACAGAGCTATATATATTGGAATTTGAATTGTGTTGGTTGCACTACATTGAATGAGTGTTTGAAAGTGTGGCAGTGATTGTTTTTCCAAGTATTTTTGAAAATACATTAAAATAATATTTTTGTTAAATTTAATTTTGACATCAACACATCAAAACAATCTAAAAACACTAAAAAGATTAATTTGAAGCAATTTGTTTTTCAAATTTTGATGAACAACATGTTGAAATTCAATATCAAACACCCCTAAGTACCACCAATGAATTAATTGAAACGATTGTGTTATATAATAATATAAATAATATCTTGAGACTTGAACAACATATTGAAATTCAATATCAAACACCCCTAAGTACCACCAATGAATTAATTGAAATGATTGTGTTATATAATAATATAAATCATATCTTGGGACCTCACCTAACAGCTTAAACTTTTAGGTTGAATTGTTTCTTTAACATGATATCAGAGCCTTAATGACCAAGTGGTTACGAGTTCGAATCTCACCACCTCTATTTATTTTATAATAATTAAGTACAAGGTAGTGTAAACCAGTATAAGTTCCAAGCCCAATAGGCTTTCACTTGAGAAAGTATATTAGAGAATAATATAAATCATATATTGGGACATCACTTAACAGCTTAACCTTTTAGGTTGAATTGATTCTTTGACAAATTATGTTATTAGAATTACATAATACAAGTAAATGTAATATTCCTAGTTAGGTATATAGATTGCATTACTAGGAAAAACACAACCTATTGAGTTGAGCTAGTTTCAATGACAACTTCCTAACCTATGCTGTTTTCCAATGTTCTTCTCAAATATATTAGTTTATATAAAAAAAATTTACAATAAAAAACATGCAAATGAAAAACACCTATCCTTTTAGCATTACGTGTCCGTCTAAATTTGCAAGCAATAAAAATAATAATTTTTAATGCCATTTGGTCACTTTGGGTCAGTCAGGAATGTGGTTGCGATTGTTTTTCAAAATATTTTTCAAGGCGAAATGCATCAAAATAATTTTTTTTATTTTTTAAAAATTATTTTTGAGATCAACGCATCAAAATAATCCAAAACATATAAAAAAAATAATTTTTTGCAAAAACTTTTTTTTAAAATTTTTGGAAACACGGGTTGATCCGCGTTTCCAAACGCTCTCGAGTGTGTTTGTTTTTTAGATAACTTTTGTGGTCGTGGTTTAAAAAAATAAGTTTTTAAAAAAAGTGTGGTTAGGTTTGATTAGTTGGATTTAGATACGTTTTTGGTAAAAATCATGGTTGAGATTTATGTACAGCAAAAAACATGTATAAAATGTTTGGTAGTTGCGTGGTTGCGGTTGCTTTTCAAAGTGTTTTTTACTTGGAAATGCATTAAAATAATATATTTTTATTTTTTAAAAATTATTTTTAATAGCAGTGCATCAAAATGATCTAAAAACATTAAAAAATATTAATTTAAAGCAAAGAAAAAAAATAAAAAAATGTCAATTTTTTCAAAAGCGCTTTTGAAACACAAAACCAAACAGTATTTTACGAAACTCGATTATAAAAACATGTAAAAAATACTTTATAAAAACTGTGTTTTAAACTCAATTTTTTAATAGATCTCACAATATAAAATATAATTTTTACAATTATCAAATATTTTACTGTATTTTTTGCACTGCAAACACAAAAACAAGTGCAAAACAAACTCACCTAAAAAGATTACCGGTCATTGGATCATGATTTCGAAGAGAGATTAGAAACAAAAGTTAAAAATCAATTTTTTTACCCTCCATTGTTTATTATTTAAGAAAATGAAACTCCTGAATTTCTTTCGTCTGGCAAGAATTTGATCACAGCCATTCTTTATAGCTGTGGGCCTTTCTCTGACGTGATCAAACGGTAGTGGTTTGCGCATAGCTCAGCACTGGATCTCTTAAATCGGCCCTGTCAGTCGCCTAGATGACAGGAAATTTTGATCTCCGTCAAAGCGGAACATACACCAGATAGACACCTACATCCCATCCTACCGTGTTTTTTATCTTTTAATTATTTTTTTAAACCACCGCTTCTCCAAAAATTCAAAATTTTATCTCCCTCTCTTTAGAAATTAGACTATCGGCAACGGCCTCCTTTTCGACCTGGCTCTAAACTCTCTCACTCCAAGCCCTAAATTCAAAATCAATAAATAAATAGCTTTTAAGGCCTCGATTTTTTATTTTCGACATAGATTATAGATCCTCTTCGCAATGAATGAATCAGAGCAAAATTTCTGTTTCGAAGATAGAAGGTTGAGCCTCATTGATGTCTCCTTCGAAGACGATTGCCTCTATAGCTCTCCTTCTCACGGCTTTCATGTCCGGTTTTCAGGTCCTCTTTTTAACACTCATGTACTTATTTCTTTTTTTTTTAAAAAAAAAAACATTGATTAAGCTGTTTTTAGTGCTGCAAAATGAGCTTAAAAATATAACTAGTGATTTATTTGTTTGTTGCGACATGTAGGTGGGTGATCTTGTTGCTAATTGTTTTTATTTTTAAATTGGGAACTTTAATTACCCCTTTTTATTTTTCCTACTTGCTTAATCTCAGTATTTTCTTTAATCCAAGAAAATAGTTTCAGAAATTGAGCATTAGCGGTGATTGATATAAGCTTTAAAGTGCCCAAAAGATTGCAGATTGTGAACAAATTTGTTTGATTATGTGTGGCATAAATAATCTGTTAGCACTAAAAATGCAGATGCTGCTAAGACAGAGGCCAAGAGTAATTTGGGTTTTACAGATGCCAACTTCACGCAATTCGACGGGGGAGAAGTAGGAGCTGAACCAGTTGAATCAGTGGAAGCAGAAAGGGTGAAAAAGAAGAACAAGTATAACTTGCGCAAAAGTATAGCTTGGGACAGTGCTTTCTTCACAAGCGCAGGTTTGCTTTCATTTCCTGTACTTCCGTCTTATCATTGTCCGGTATGGTGTGATCGTATGCCTTTTTGGTGCAAGCAGGTGTTTTAGAACCGGAGGAGTTGTCTACCATGATTGGAAGTGGGAAACATATGTTACCTGGAATTGAAGAGGATATTCATAAATCTACTGATTCAATATCCACATTAGCGAGTGATAATTTGACGTTGGAGAATCTTGAGGCTGACTTGTTTGGAGATATAAGAGCTTCAATCCAGCGATCCACTAAAGGATCTGATGTGGCAAATTCAACTAGTAAAGTGGTTTCTCCGGAAACAGAAAATGCAAGTATCCCATGTAAGTATATGAGTTTATTTGTACACTTGGTCTCAGACCAACTAAAATACTGCATCTTTGCAGCCAGTCCACTATCACCAATATAATTGATTGTTCTAAGTCTAGTAAGCTATTACTTAAGTCCATTGGTGATACAACCACATAGCCAATTGGGTTCCATTCATTTACCTCCTCTAATACTGTCAAACTGTCCTGAGTTCCATCACATTTTCCAGCATTGCCACTACCATTCAGCTGGTTTTCAGCTCTAACAGTCTAAAATAATCTTTTCCGATGTCGCAAAATCTAAAATCCGTAGGTCATCTTGATTCCTAGCTAAGATGGGCACAATGCTCGTGTTTGCCCAGGGGACAAGGTGAAAAGTAAACATGCATTTCATCCATCTAGTTATACCTGCTGGATTAATTCCATTGCGGAAAAGATGGTGTGATTTTGTTGGATTTACCCTGTAGAACTTTGAGCTGTCATTCTCTTGTATTTGTGCACAGGTTTGGGTCTTGCAGGATAGTCTAAAGTAAACATGCATTTCATAACTTTAGTTACGATTGCTGGACTCATTTTCATGCACAAACGATGGTGCAGTTGTGTTGGGTATTCCATGTGTGATGTCAACCTGCCATCATTTTCCCTCTTGCATGTGTGCACATGTTTGGATCTTGCAGGATGGTTTCCTTTGTTTATTTGATGTGACCAACTTTCGTCTAAGTTCAGGTTGATTAGACTATTACGTTCCCCAGTTAACTTGTGGATTTTGGCTGGAAGATTTCAATAAATCCATTATGATCTTATATTTTTTGTTAGTTTATCTTCAACTAAAAGAACTATTCCTTTCAGCTTTGGAGAAAACGGATGTTGCTTCTCAAAATAAGGTAACTTCAACAGCTAGAACTGTAAATCACTTAGTTGTCGCTATTTATAAGAACTATTGTACTTGATACTTTATTATTGTAAATTTCAGTTAAAAGCCAAAACTGCTCCCAACAAACCAAATGCAGTCATGCAAGGAACAGAGAAGACTGCAAAGCAGGTCTGTTTGTCCAGAAACTTCATAGTTCATAGCTTGCATTTACTTTGATATTAGTGTTTTTTTTATTGTTTTAATGTCAAAAATAAATTTAAAAAAATTTAAAAATATATTATTTTGATACATTTCCATGCGAAAAGCACTTTGAAAAGCAATTGTTATTACAGAAACACTACCACAATATTATAACAGTCATATAAAGTTATATTTTTCACTCTTTTTAAAGTAGTAAGTAGTTAAATAGATTAAAAAGCAAAACTTAAATTTCATCATCATTATTCATTAATCACATCTTCACCCATGCTTTCCACTTCTTCACTTGAGTCCACCATATACTCAATTTTATGATTATAACTCAAATCCTCATCTCTCAAACCATAATGCACTTATTTAGAATTAAAACTTGATCCCTTTTCATGTGTAGTTCTAGCACTTTGATGTTCCTACACTTCTTCTCAACTATAAAAATTAAAGTATTGCTTGTTCTTCTCTAACTCTGTTCAACACCATGGTTGAAAAATGAAAGTGTGGTTGGTGTTTCTTTTAACATGTCATTTCTTGTGTGTTTGTCTCTCACTTTAATGATTTTAAAAAAAAACTTTTTACTCTAATCCTTGTGTTTTACAAAAAATACCCTTAAATTATTTCTTGTGGTAGATTAAAATAATAGACAAATATGTCAACATAAATCATTTTTAAAAAAAGAAAACTCCAACAACAGAAAAAGATGTATTTCAAGCCGGCATTAGCTTTAATGCCCAGCACTCACTACCGGGCGAGTGCATCATTGAAATTCATCGCTTGAGGCTAATGAAGGTGATGTGGGCTTGCCTTGCTTGTAGCGCTTAAGTGAGTGCCTGCCTGAGTGCCTTTTGACAACACTAGTTTAAATGGAAGCAGATATTGGTCATTGGTCATTTGATCTCGATGTATTGTCTAGATAATATTGGGCATGCTGTTTGGTTACTTGAGGCAAAAAATAAGCATATGACGAAATGGACCTGATTGTGGATATGGTTTAACTAACATTATTTTGTCAATACAGTCTAATCCTGTAAATGGAGATTCAAAATCTCTATGTAGGCCGCCCAAGATAGCGAGCAGAGTTGGCCCCCTCTTAACACCAGCAACTAAGAGAGCTTCCTTAGGTGCCAACCGTGTCAAAGTGGAAAAGTATAAGGATAGTCCAGAAAATGAAAAAAGATTGACTGGTATATTCATCTCTCATTTTTTATGATTTATTCCTTGCAATCCAGAAAATGTGCAACTGCTGATGTAAATGCATTGTGCAGGTAGGGGTGCAAAAGTACCTGCTTTGGGTGGTCCCCGAAATGTTGTGCCTAGGCCCACAGTGCCTATTAAATCTTCATTGCGATCTTCATCAGCATTGAAAACTCAGCTAAAAACTTCTTCCTGTGTTGATAGTTCAGGACGTTTGTCATCAGATAGTAGCAGTAAATCTTCATTGAATTTTTTGAGAAAGGATGACTCCAGAACTGGCAATCATTCTTCCTCTACTTCAAATGTCAAAACCGCGTTAAAATTGCCATCAAGAAACAAAAACCAGTCAACTAGTTCACATCTCTCTCCTTATTTGAAATCCGTGACCAAACTCTCTTCCAACATATCACCTGCTAGCTCTATCAGTGAATGGTCTTCAGCATCATTATCACCAACTTCTACACTTAATAAAACGTCTAACAGTTCAAGATCTAGCTTTGACATTAGCTCTTGCAAAGATGCTTCTGGAGACAGTGATGCCTCCCAAGTTATGGATTCTCAAAACTATTTCAATGATGAACACTCTGTTGGGCATGGTACCCAAGTAGGATTGTCGGGTGAATGTGTAAAGAAAGCTACTACAGCAAGCAGTTCAGTTCTCCATCCAGATTCGGCTAAACCCTCAGGCCTTCGGTTGCCGTCACCCAAAATTGGTTTCTTTGATGGGGTCAGTTCTGAGTTTCCTTTCATAAGCGTTTAGACTTGTTGGGAAGTGGTTTTGCCGAGGGAAAGGGGATAAAAAAGACGTTATTTATGATGCTTAGGATAACTATCTAACAAAATGTAGTTTTCTTAAAATTTAAGCTTGCAAAACAATCTCCATGTTCTTGATCATTTTTCTTCCATTTTGTTCTTTTTCAGGCAATTAATATACACATGTAATTTGCCAATTATGCAGGTAAGATCAGCTGTGCGAACTCCCAATAGAAATAAGCAATCTCATGAAGCTCTGCCCAGTGGCTTGCCTGGATTTGGGGCAGGAAGTGTTGTTAGTCCAAGTGGAGGATCAAATGAGGCGAAGGTTGGAAAGCTTCAGCCTGCTAGAACAGCAGTTCGGGGAACCAGAATCATGGATCAGGTAACTGCCTCGGGCATGAAATCTAAATCTCCCTTGCTACTGCAGGAATCCTCTATCGCAGCACCAAGGGTCTCCAGTGCTGTGAAAAATGAGAAACGCAATGCTAGCACATCTCTGAAAGCCCAGAGTAGAATGTCTTTTCAAGGTGAAAGAAAAAGCAATTTGAAGGATAAGAAAGTTGGATTGGAAGAATGTAATAAGTCTCTGAACAATTCAGATAGTGGTTTTACTGAAAGGAATGGGGATGCCTGTTTCTTGAAGGATAAAAAGGAAACAGAGTGCAAGGGTGATGCTCCTGAAAAAGATACAGAGGTTACTCTCTGCAATGGATTGCCTTATATCACAACTGACTCGAGTTCTATTGAAAATATAACCTCATTAGAGAAAGTAAGTGGAGATGTGATCTGTAGCCAAAATTATATCAAGGATAGTTTGCCTTATCCTTACAGCACCAATGAGAAGGAAAAGGCTTCTATTGAAGATCGAGTTGATGGTTTGACCAAACAAATTGGAGCTGTGGATTTTTACATCGAGATGCACAAAGAAACTGTAGGTGATTCTCTTTCCCTTTCTAAAGATGATGTCAGTAGAGTTGATTCTGGTATTCAGGAGGAATTCAAACACTCATCAAAGCCTACCACCTCCTTGAATCCTACTATGGCATCAACAATCATGGAAGCAGAGGCAGTAATTGAGAAAGATTTTGTTGAAGACCAAGTTGGTGACTTGACCAAACAAGTTGGAGCTGTAGATTTTCATCTTGATATGCACAAAGAAGGGGGTGGTGATTCTCTTTCCCTTTCTCGACACGATGTCATCAGAGTTGATTCTGGTATTCAGGAGGAATGCAAAGAATTGTCAAATCCTGCGTGCTCTTCTGTTCCTGATATTGCATCATCAATGGTGGAAACAGGGAAAGCAGTGGCAGGTCTTCATAAAGCTTCTGCTGAAGACCAAGTTGATGGTTTGACCAAACAAATAGGAGCTTTTGGTATTCATGTCAAGGTGCATAAAGAAGCGGTGGGTGATTCTCTTTCCTTTTCTCAAGATGATGTTAGCAGAGTTCATTCTCATATTGGTGAGCAATTCAAAGAGTTGTCAAATCATACTTCCTCTCCGTATCCTGCTATAGCATCAACAATGGTGGAAGACGAGAAGGCAGAGGCAGGACTTGAGAAAGTTTCTGTTAAAGACCTGGTTGATAGTTTGACCAAACAAATCGGAGCTTTAGATATTCATGTCGACGTGCACAAAGAACTTGTCAGTGATTCTCTTTCCCATTCTCAAGATGATGCCAGCAAAGTTGATTGTGGCATTCAGGAGGAATACACTGAGTTGTCAAAGCCTGCTTGCTCTGCCACTCCTGCCAGGGCATCAACAACGGTGGAAGCACAGATGGCAGAGGCGGCCATCTTACTACATCCAACAACCACCAATGGAAAACCTAAAGATGGTGAAACATCCCAGCAGTAAATTTCTCGAAGGTATAATTGCATAAAGTGATCATCAAATACCATTGTATTGTGTCATACTCTTGCAACTTGATGAAAGTATTTAATCTTAGGTCATCAGTAAGTATTAATGAAGTCATTCTTTAAGTTTCCTGGAGTTCTGCTTCATGCTAGATTGATCTTGCCTCATAATGGATTGCAGATAGGTGTTTACATGGAGAAAATGTTTAAACTACTATCTGAGTTTCTGTTTCCTACCAACAAGAGAATGAGTGGAAGGATATGAGAGCTTCACCCCACGTTTCTTGTTAGGATTTTGTGGGGTGTAAATTGTGTAAGGGTGTGCAAATCAGACATGTAGGATGTGATAACGGGAGGACAGAGTTGTAGTTCGAATGTACATTTTATGCCTACATATCCATGTTTATATCATTGATGCTTCATTGGATTTTCTGTGGGATGTAAATGTTTTGAATGCTTTAAAAATGATTTTATTGACATCTAGTGGTACCTCATTTATGCATTTCAATTATTCACAATTAATAAAATAATAATAATTTTTTTTTATAAAGGCCACATTTATATATTTCAATTATTCACAATAAAAAATAGTAATTTTAATATTTTATGCATTTAACATATGCCTATTTTATACATTTGAAATATTCACATTAAAAAATAATAATATTTTTTAATAGTTTATGCATATATTACTTTTAAGAATCAAACTAATTTAATACGTAAAATAGTTAATAAATTATGATATATTTTAAATAATTTTGTTTGTTCTTAATAGTCATTTTAAGAAATCTCAAGAAAGTCCTCAACGTATTAGAGTAATCTCAAATAGATCTCAACTTATTTATGATCTTGATTATGGTCTTATTTGTTTTTGTATTTAAATCTCATTTATCATTTACATTTTAAAGAATAATAAAATAAATAACATTTATATTTCTTAACATCATTTCATATCTTGAGCTTAGATGTCTTATTATCTTTTTTTTTCTACTTGTCTATTATTTTTATTATGTTAATGTTCTATTTTATATATAAATATTCTACATAATATACTAAAATGATTGGGGTGGTATTGTTCTTATGAACTAGTTAACCGCTTGTTCATTTGTAATGAACATCTTAGAATTCTACAAGAACCAGTTAATTGATTAACTTGATCAATTTGAACTGGTTGATCGTTTTAGCTGTCAACTAGACTGTAATGGCTATAAATGGTTAGTTTTTGTTAGAAATATATAAATAGCTTCTCTAATTGTAAAATTTATAAGAGAATCCAAACCTATATAATATAAAGCTATTTTAAGTGTAAAAACACTACAAATTCTTTAATCTTTGATTGTATTCTAGTTGGTGCTATTAAACCTTGATATTCTAATATAATAGTATTTAATCTCATTCTCACTATACTTCAAATCCTTTAAGTACTATTTTGTGAGATATAAAGTTATTAGAACTTTGAGTTGTATTATCCACTTTATCGAGAGAGTTATTTGTGATAACAATAATCATATTCGTAAACTTTTGAGAGTTAGGTATAAACTCTTGATATTTATGAGATAATTTTATAAAGAAAAAATCTTGAAGAAGGCATATCTTCAAGTGGAAAAAAAAAAGTTAGAGACATATGACATGCTTTAGAAATAACACTTGAAGGAACTAACTAAGTTAAAGAATCTAAAATAGATATGTTAGTTTATCACTATGAATTATTCAAATTGCTTCCAAATAAATCTGTAACTAGTATGTTTACTAGAATAACCACTAAAACTAATAGTTTGGATGCTCTTGGTATTACTTCTACTAATGTTGATATCGTGACCAAAATTCTTAAGTCCTTACCAAAGATTTAGGAAGCAAAAGTGACGGCAATCTGAGAAGTCATACCTCATCAAACTTCTATTGAAGGAGCTCATTGGTTCTTTGATAACATATGAGATTACCATGGAAAAGAGAGAACAAAAAAAGAAGCCAAAGAAAGATTTTTCATTTAAAATCGTTCATTTTGATGAAGATGATGAAAAAATTGAGGACATTGCACTAATTACAAAGCAATTATGAAATTTTCTAAGGAACAAGTAAGTGAATAGAAGATTCTTAAACTTTAAGAAAGATGAAAATAAGAAAGAATCTAGCAAGGAAACACTTGGATGCTATAAATACAACAAAACATGACACATCAAGGTTGATTGTCTACTTTTTTGAAAGAAGAAGTAGAATTGTCATCACAAACAGGCAATGAAAACAACATGAAGTGATGACTCAGACTCTAGTTCAAGTGATGAAGAAAAGCATATTGTAAACATAAGTTTCATGGCAATTAAAAGCAATAATGAGGTACAACTTTAGGAAATGAATCTGACCTTACGTATAATGAGTTGATTGATGTTTTTGAATCTTTATATGATAAATATGAAAAGTTAGGTTCCAAATATAGTAAAATGAAAAAGAATTATGCATGTTTACTTGTTAACAAAGAAACTTTGGAAAAGAAAACTTGTATTGTCATTGTTAATAATGATAAGGTGAATCAACTAGAAAGTGAATAAATCCCTGAAAGAAAATTTAGACAAGTTAACACTACCTTAGCTAAATTCACACAAGGCTCTAAGATTCTAGAAATCATGTTTTCTCGCCAAATATGTGTTTTCAACAAAAGATGTTTAGGTTACCAACCTAAAAAGAATCAAAACTATTTGAAAAACTATTTTGTTAAAGCCAAGCAATCATATGATCCTAACCATAAGTGCAATTACTATGGAGCAATAGGTTATTTGATTTATGCATGTCCTATTAAGAAGGACAAAGCTTGTAATATGACTTGGGTTCCAAAAGAAACCAATAAGGCTTAGGTACTAAAAACCTCATCTTGATTTTTATGTGTAGGAATCAAAGGAGTATAGGGAATGATTTTTGGATAGTGTTTGCTTAAGGTATATAACGAGAGATGATTAATTATTTTCAAGCATTACCAAAATCAATGAAGGAAAAGTCACTTTCGAAGACAACTCAAAAGGTAAAATGATTGGAGTTGGCAATATTAGAGGTAAATATTCACCTTCAATTGAAAAGGTATTTCTTATTAATAGCTTAAAACATAATTTTCTTAGTACTAGTTAATTATGTGCTAAAGACTATAAGATTATATTTGATCATGCATGTTGTTTGATGATTGAGAATGATAGTAATCTATGTAGGAAATAGAAAAGGTAATGCCTACAAAATTAAAATTGATGCATGTATAAGGATAAGAAGTTGTCTTGTTGTTAGCATTAATGATAGTTTTCTTTGGCATAGAAAACTAGGTCATATAAGCATGAAAATTCTTTCTAAACTAGTTAAGAATTAACTAGTTAAAGGTCTTCTACATATTGCATTCAAGAAAAAAAAGTTATGTGATATTTGTCAAATGGGCAAACAAGTGAAAACCTATTTTAAAAGCAAAAATCATATTAATTGAAAGACCTCTAGAATTGTTGTACAATGATCTATTTGGACTAATTAGAATTAGAAGCTTAAGTGACAATAGATATGTATTTGTGATTGTTGATGATTTTACTAGATATATATGAGATTTGTTTTTAAAATCTAAAGATGAAATTGAAAAAAGGTTTTCCCATCATAAACATAAGAAATGATCATGATGGTGAATTTATAAGTTATTTGTTTGAATTTTTTTATGAAAAAAAATAATATCACCATAACTTTTCAACATGTAGAATTTCTCAACAAAATAAGGTTGTCGAAAGGAAAAATCAGTCTCTTCAAGAAATGCCAAGAACAATGTTAAATGAATTTGACACACCAAAATGTTTTGGGGTGGAAGCTATAAACACCTCTTGCTATATTTTAAATCGTGTTACCTTGAGACTAGAGTTGAAAAGGACTTGTGAGCTTTAAAGAGGGAGGAAACCCATCATCTTATATTTCAAATATTTTGATTCAAAATGTTTTATTCTCAACACCAAAGATAATTTGAACAAATTTGATTCAAAATTCGATGTAGGAATTTTTTTTTTATTCCTCCTCAAGCAAAGCACATAGAGTTTATAATAATATAACAATTTGTCTTAAGGAATCCATTCATTTTCTGTTACTTGTATGATTCAATTGATTTAGGGTTGTAGTATCCAAAATGAAGCAATTTGAGTTTAATTATCTATTTGGATGCTGATTTTATCGTGTAAAGTTAGTAACAAAAATAATAGTGGAGCATGTCACTTTCTAGAATTATCACTAGTATCTTGGACTAATAAGAAACAGAACTCTATAGCTTTATTAATAATTGAAGCATAATATATTGCAGTGGGTAGTTGTTGTGCTAAAAAATTATGGATGAAATAAATCTTGAAAAAACTATGGATTTAAGTTTGATCATGTACCTATTAAGTGTGATAACACTATTGTAATAACCATTTCTAAGAATCCTATACAACACTAATGTACAAAATACATAAAAGTGAGACATCACTTTCTAAAGGATCACATGACTGAAGGAGATATTGTATTTCAGTTTGTGAGCACATAACAACAATTAACAAATATTTTCACAAAGTCTTTAAGTAAAGATTGCTTTTGTGAAATAAGAAGGAATTTAGGCTTTATTCATGCTAAAGATGTTTAAGGTTTTGTTTTTGTAAATATACATTATTGGAAATAAATTGGACATATTTAAGTGATGAAGTGTATACCCTTTCAGCATGTATATTTTGGAGTTAGGTTTTTAGTCTAGAAGTTGGACATATAAGTATATTTTGACTTATGAAACACCATTGAAAAATAAAATTCAGAAAACTTTGATTTTTGTGTTAATTGATCGACCGATTGAACCAAAAGAAAGTATCACCATCAAATACAATTGGTTTGTCCAAAGATTTCTAAATTCTTTTATATGTAGTGTCATAACTCAATTTTTGACCTTTCTATTTTAATTATTATTATTTTATTTACTGAAAAGGATATAAAAAATGATGATGAAAAACAAAATGATGAAAAGCAAGTAAAATGAAATAAATGAAGAATGAGTTAAAATTTGGGTTAAAGGCAACATGATTGGAAGTTTTGGGGTTTAATTAAACTTTGGAATTAATCTAATTAATCCAATCAAGGATTTAATTGGAGAATCGATAAGTTTTAGACTTAATTGGATTTTGGATTTAATTAAATTAATGAAATCAGGGACTTAATTGAAGAAATAGCAAAGTTTGGGGTTAATTGGGGGCATGATTGCAAAACAGATTAAAGTCTGAGGATTAGTTTGTAAAAAGCGCTGAAAAACAAGGGTCCAATTAGAATTTATCCAGGGGCTTGATTATACAATTTCAGAACTTCAGTGACTAGATTGCAAATGGCCATTCCCGTCACACAAACGGCGCCGTTTCTAGAAATCAGTCGTCGCCTTCTGTCTCCTTCCACAGGAACGGTTTCTGCAGTAATGGCTTTGAAGCCGTTTCAATTGTAGAGATGATTGGCATTCTCTGGCTATAAAGCCAGAGAAGATGAGAGAGCGCAGGGAGGGGAGAGGAGAAAAAAAAAAAGAGGAAAAAATGGGGGGAAGACAGGGAGAAAAAGCCTAGAACGAAGAAAAAGGAAAAGAAAAGCCAAGAACGAGAGAAGAGGAAAGACTGAAGAAAAACTGGGAAGAGTGAACCGAGAGAAAAGGCCGGGCACGCGAAAAGAAAAATGAAGAAGACAGAGGAGGAATAACAGAACCGGGGAGAGGAGGAACAGAAAAAAAAAAGCCAGAGGCTGGGCAGAGAGAGACGGAGAGAAAAACAGAACCGATAGACTGAAAAAACCTGGGGAAAACTGAGAGAAGAGGAGACCCAGAACCGTGGAGAAGAAAAGGCCACGAAGGGCAGGGGAGACTAAAAAACGGGGAAAACAGAAACAGAGGAAGAACTGAAAAAATGGAGGAACAGACCAAGAACCACAAAAAAATGAAGGACGAACAGTGACCAGAAAAAGAAGAACCACCCGAGAGAACCGGCTTTGTCTTCATCTTCAGAAGCAGCAGACCAGGTAAGTAAACTTCTCTTTCCCTGCTTTTCATTTTAATTCACCGGCTACTGTTTACTTTGAATTTTAATTCACACATTCTAACTCATTTCCTTTATTCTGCTCATGCACGCGTGAAATCACTTCACGCGTGCTTTCTTTGATTTTTGCCCAGCCAGGTCACTGGCTTGGGCCAGTGACCGGGCTGGGCTGGCTGGGTTCAGCCCAGCCCATGTGGGCTAAGTTGGACCCAGCCCAAAAAAATAAAAAAAAATAGAAAAATAGAAAAACAGAAAAATAAAAAAAAGTAGAAAAAATAAAAAATATGTATGCATGAATAAAAATAATGTAAATTTATTGGTTTATTCACTGACGCCAGAGTCAGGAATAAAAATATTGGTTTAAATTTATATTATTTTTATTCATTGTATTTTATTTTATTTCGCTAGAAAAATAAAAAAATATGTGCATGCGTAAAAAATAAATTTATTTTTATTCACTAGGCGTTAGAGTAGGGAATAAAAAATATTGATCTAATTTTTTTTTTCGTAGCTACGAATTTTTACCAACGCCAGAGTTTAAATTATTCGAGCTCGAATATTCACTGGCGCTAGAGTCAGGAATATTATAAACAAATCATCATAGCATAAGCGAATAAATGTTTAGCAATTTAAGACAAAACCAGCAATGCAATCTGCCTCAGGCAGAACGTTTAAGGGGTGATAATATCTTTCTTTTTACGTAACCAATCCCGAGTTATAGAATTTCTGTTGACCAGTTAGGGTTCCTAGTGACCATAATACTAGGTGGCGACTCCTTGAACAAAACTTTTTTCCTAAAAGAACAAAATGCCAGATATCTGTTCTTTTTCCACAATCAAGGATCACTTTTTAGGGTCGCCGCGATGTCGGGTGCACATGTAGGTCTATTGCTATTGAAAGAGGATTAAGAAATGACCTATGTGCTTTTGTTATTGATGATATATTTAAAACTACGGGTTTCTATATGAAAAAACCCGCATATCTAAAATTGATTAAGATGTTTTTTACAAACATGAGAATTAATATTGAGCCTAGTATTTAGTAGTTTGCAAGACAAACCAACTGTATTTGATTGTGATGCTCTAAGTGAAATATTAGGTATAAGTAATGAAGATCCTAGAGTGTTTAAAGTTAAAATAATACGTACAATTGAGGGATTTATCTATGATGATGTTATTGTATTGCATACAGGTAGATATGATTTCTCTCTTAGAGAAAAAATTAAAAGCCAATACCTTCTCTTAAGACCTAGAATTTTAGTTAGGATAATAGCATAAAATATTTTGCCTAGGATAATAGCACAAAGTATTTTGCCTTAAAAAAGATATTTTGATGAAGTGATTTTTATGGATTTGTGCTTAATCAATTGCATGATTAGAGGTCATTCGATTAATCTACCTTACATAATGATGAGAAATTTGATCGTGGCACATGATCAAAAGCAAGAATATCTTTCCTATGGTCAATGTCTAACCACAATTTTTGAACATTTGGACATATTGTTAACAGGTACAGATAAAACATCGTATTCGACATTAATAAGATAGATAATAAAACCCTCATTAAGATGAAATTTATGTTAAATAAAGATTGTGCTTGGGCATCTAGAGATCAAATTAAGGTTCATGCTAAGGAATAGCATGATAAGGAGGAGGAATAACATGTTGGTAGTGATTGTGAGTTTGAGGTGATGTTTGAAACACAACTGCATGCTTCCTCAACAGAAAAGGCTTCAACTAATTCTTGGAGATCTAGGATAGAAACCCATCTAACATAGCTTAAAACAAATATATATTACATTCGAGAGACATAAGAGAATGTAGCCGGCAATGTGATGAAGATAAAAACGACAATGACTAATCTCTTCTCTCGTTATCCACCACCCTAGAATTTGTACCAAGCGTACTTGCATTCTATTGTTTTTCATGTCTTTTTTCATGTTTTTATTTATTTTTATTTGTAATGGATATTTGTGTTTTGAAGATTATATAATGAACTTTTTATTTATTATGATCTCTATTATATATTTGCTTATATTTATCTCTCTATAAAATATTTTTGTTAATGACAAAGGGGGTATAAATGGTATGTAAAATGCAAAAGGGGAAGAAATGTATTTCAATAATATGCATACATTTAAGAGGAGATATTCAATTTTTTTTAATGTATAAGCTATTATTGAAAATACAATCTTTTCATATTTACTTGGATTATGCTAAATCGTTAATTTTACAGCATTGCAAAAGATAGAGGAAGACATTTTTTTTATATCTAAGTTACATATTAATTGTCATCATAAAAAAAAAAAAGAAATTGTTGACCTTTAAGTCATACATTTATATTCTTATATATTAATAATAGCAATAATATGGAAATTGGATTAATAATATGCATTGGTTGAGAATAAGTTTTAGATATGTTTAAACAAACATCATATCAACAAACATGAAGGATTTCATAAAGAAATCAACAAGTCTAAAAAAGAAGCATATTGAAGACTTACATTTAAATTTCTAGTTTAGTGCTTTAAGTAAATCTATGTATCTCATGTTGATAGAACAAATTAAAATAAATGTACACACATTCACTATGCACACTTAAAAGGATTGATTAAAAACCTAATAGATCGTTCTAAGAATTTACCTAGGTTAAAACTAATAAATTTAGAATTTTACATGAACTAGTTGATTGGTTGACTTAAACAAATAAGGTGGTCGACCAGTTGTTCATTTGTGATCAACACTTGAGGAATTTGCAGGAACTAGTCAACTGGTTGACTTAGCTAATTTTAAACGATCGACTGTTTCAGTCATTAGTAGGACTATAATAGCTATAAACGATTGGTTTTTGTTAAAAACATAAAAATAGCTTCTCTAATTGGAAAATCTACGAGAGAATCTAAATCTATATAATATACAATCTATTCTAAATGAAAAAAGGCTACAAATTCATTAATCATTGATTATACTCTAATTAATATTATTAAATTTTTATATTCTAGCACATGAATGTTTAATCTCATTCTCACTACACTTAAATTCCTTTAAATTCTATAAATACTATCTTATAAGATATAAAAATATTAAAATTTTAAATTATATTATTCACTCATATGAAAGATAAAAAAACCAAACTAACCTCATAAAAATATATTAGAAATTCTTACTCTTTAGACACGATTTCTTTCTCTTCCATCTCAATATCTCTCTCTTCTTGTTCTCTCTCTTCTCGGGGAGATCTGAACCAAATCAAGTTGCTAATTGATCTCTCCCTTTTCTCGTTTTGGCTACAAGAATTCATTTTTTCCAGTGCTCTCCTAATCTGCTGTGCACTGCACTGCTATCTCCAATTTCTAAATTCTAGTTAGCCCTAAGTCCCAGATATCTCCAATTTCTAAATTCGAGTCCTAACCCTAAGTCCCTAGATTTTCTGTCAAAAACCAAAGCGATGCACTGCACATTCAATCTTTATCAAAATTGATTCAAGTCTCACTCTTGTTGGGTCTTCTAGCCGGACTTGCTCTGGAGAACCGGATTCTTCAAAGGTGTATCCACATGTAGTATTAAATACAAGAGCTTTTTAGTAATTAAATAAAATTTAATAGCAATTTTAGAAATAACCTAATATAAATTTTCACAAGAGCAGAAACAAAATAAAAATATTAAAAAAACTTTTTAACGGAGAGAAATGAAAAAAGCGAGTAAATTTAAAAAGATTTTTTATAATTAATCCTAAATAAAGACGTCAAAAATAAAAAGATAAATATATATATATATATATATATATATATCTTTTTTTTTTAAGAGAAAAACTAGCTTTCCATTTAAAAAAGCCATCATATTTCATTACTACACAAGTCCAATAAATATTGCGTGCATCTGCAGAGATAATCTTAGACTGAAAACTGAAACCAGAAATTGAATACAATAACTGAAAGGCAGATTAAACAGTGTTCGCGAAATCCACTCAATAACAAACTAGAGCCATTCCCATTTTTTAATAAGACTAACAATAAGCATTACAAAACGGCAATCTCTCCACTGACAACTTAAGACCTTGGCTTCTCCTTCTTCTCTTTGAAAAGTGCAAGAAGTGAGACTCCAGAAACCTTCACAACCTTGAATCTAACACCAGGAATATCACCAACAGCATGACCTTTACGTCCAAATCCAGCAATCAACACCTCATCCTACAAGTACAAATTATGTTCTAGGTTATCAGCAAGCACAAAAGGAGCATGAATGATCCAAATCAGTTAAAGCGCACAAAGAGTACTCACATTTTCTTCAATATAGTTTAAGCAACCATCATTTGGAACAAAAGCAGCAATCTTCTTCCCATTTTTGATTAGTTGAACCCTAGCACACTTTCTAATAGCAGAGTTAGGCTGCTTGGCCTCAATACCTCTGCATATATAGACATCCAATGGTACAGATTGAAACAGATTAGCATTTAAACTTTGGAGTAGAAAAAAACAAAATGAAAGCATACAAAATACCATAAGGCAGCCCTACATCTTCTCAAGAACAATGCCTTTGGCATGAGATGATCCAGCAAACGGTTTTTTCCACTCATTGCCAAGGTTAGACTTCTTGTAAGATTTGTCAGCCCACCTCTGCCTTCGGCGGTGGGACTTAAGCTTGCGACCAGCTCCCATACCACGTGTCTTACTGTAATTCAGAAAAAAAACCCCATCAAATTTAAATGGAGAACACCCAAACACTGTCCTAAAAACTAACAAGTTATGCACAGAGGCAGGGAACTTTCCATATCAGTAATCTCACCAGGAAACAATACACAATACAAGTAATGCTAGTTCTAGATGACTTATGGTCATTAAATTTGATTTGGCATGAAACCTCACCATCCCTAACCAGCAAGGTTGCGAATTTCGTTTCTATTCAAAAAAATAAATAAACAAAAGGACGCGCCCTTTTGGGAGGGCAGGAAAGATCCCACCAATGCATTTTCTAGTTGATAGAAATGGATTCAAATTTAACAGGTCAAAGAGATTAATTAAACTAGATTCAAATACCAAAACATTGAACAGCCTAAGAAATTTCTAATTCAACCAAAATTACTGTTTAATCACTGCAAAGCCTACTCACAATCCAATTTACAAATACCAGATTTAATTCTCAGAAACAAAACAAGGAGATGGCATCCACCATGACTAAAACTCGTTTCAACATACAATGAAATACACTAAACATCAAGTGGCAATATTTTCATAAGCCGATAGCATGGCTTAAGGTTTAAAACTTAAAAAGATTTTCAACTCTTTCCCATCTTCAACTTTCTCAGCTACCAAGCATGCCGTTATTATGAGAAAACATTAATTAAGATACCAAAAAATACAAGATGCAAAACAAATAGAAGGAGCTCTAAACATCCCAGAGTCAAGAACAGTAAAGTAGCAGAGTGATGCTGAAGGAGAGTGAGAATCGAGGAGAGGAAGCGTACCCCATGGTTGCTGAGATAAGTTGTTCGACGGCGAGGAGGGTTTTGAAAGCTAAGGAGGGGGAGGAGCTGGAGCTGCTGCTGAATAAAACCCTAACCCTACGAAAGAAGTGTATGCTGTGTATATATATGAAAGATAGCAGTGGGCTGTTTCTGCAAGGTTTATTTCTCTTATGAGCACTTGTTGGGCTTATCTTCGGCCTTGTAGTTTTTCATTTTGTTTATCGGCCCATAAAAGTTAATTTGTTTTCCAGCAGAAATAAAAACAGGGAAAGAGCGTTTCCTTATCCCTTTACGACAGAAAATAATCTTCTTTTTTTAGAATTAGAACAAATAAATTGATTATAATTAATAAATTCTTTTAAAATATTTTAAAACAAATCTTTATAATTATAATTATAACAACTAAATTAAAATATATATATATACACACACACACTTAAGTTGATTATAATTAGTCTAATTTCAATAAAGAAAACCATTCAGATTTTAAATTTGAAAAAATATTATTTCGATAGAGAGAATAATTTATTTTTTGAAAATAATTTTAAACAAATTTTTATATTTAAATAATTTAAGTAATACATGCATAGCATGAGTTAGAAGACCATTTATCTCTTATAATGCTATGAAGTAACAAAGATGAGCATTCCTTAGGTATTAATTTGGCCATAGTTTAGGAAAGAAATTTCACTTTCCTTTTCTTTCTTTTTCTAATTCAAGTTATTGTCATATATGATGATGCATCTATTATAATTAATTCGGTGACACATAAATCCATTATTTTTTAAAAGAAAAAGATAAATAAATTGAAATCGATCATATTCATCTAACAAGTTGCAAGGTTAAATCTTTTTTTGATATTTAAAAAAAAACACTTTTTAAATTGACTTGAATTAACCCATTCAAGTCGAGTCTTGAATCTGGTCGTTATAACTTTGCTTGGTATTATGAATTGACATATTTAAATTCAATTGCTATGATTTTATAAGTTTTCTAGTCTTTGACCCGAGCATAAATGTAAATTCATCGAGTTCCTCATAGATATATGATGCGATGTGGCATGTGGGATGCATGGCAAGCCTGTATGCACGCCCATATTACTTGATAAGATAAAACCAGACAAAAGGGATAGAAATACGAGTTCAAAAGCCTAAGATCAAAGTGTCAAATTTGGCCGCAGTTTAAGGTTTGGATCAAGAAGCCATATCTTCGTCTTCAAAAAGCTTGGCCTTGTAAAGCACACATCAGGTGCCCGATTGGTTGCCTAAAATGAAAACATTCATGATTCCTCACTTCACACTTGTAATAGATGTCGATGTGTTTCAGAGCGTAAACTACCTTCTATTGAACGCATCGTAGGCAGCTAAGAAATGGCGGCACTGTACGAAGAAGAATGATTGCATGGGCACATGCTCATGGATACTGTCTGCGGTAACACTCTGGGGGTTTCTTAGGATCAATGGCATAATTTGCTGTTATTGGAGATATACAGCGGGGTGGATTGGATAGCTGTGGGAAATAAAACAAGCAGAGGCATCGAGCAAGCAAAAATATATAACAACAATGAAGGAATGACGAGACAACTAGCTTGGTCTCGGACAATACAAGAAACACAAATTCATGAGCCAAAGTAAACTTGGAATGGAGTTCCCGCAACATATCGTCTCCGATACTACAATACAAGTGTTCCTATTTTTCAGATTACTTGTTACAGATTAATACATAATCCATGCTGATGGCATACTAGCACAGATCAACTGCTTCACACAGTGAACTAGATATGGTGGAGAAAATCAAAGCCACTGCAACCATCAGATGAAACAAAATGGAACCCCTCAGTTCATCATTTTCCACAAAACTATACAGTAGTCCTCAAAAGAACTCAAGTCTTTGAAACAAATTTATCATCATATTAAACTTAGCTGCCACCAACCAGTCCCTGCAATAAATAAGAACAAGGACATTAAAAGATGTGCGAAAATAAAGCAGTCAAAGCAATATAACAACCATAAAATGCATTGTAACCTGACAGAGAGCCTGGCTACTTCTGACCCCTCTTCCACAAGACCCCAATTTTCTTCAACATGTTCCCGTTTTTCTTCTTTGGAGAGTCGTCATCCATATCTTCAGAGAAGGGCGAACCCATATTTCCAGGAATAGGATTATAGTTGTTGTCTAGAGAACCTGTTCTCTCTACAAATTTGCCATTGTTCCCAGTTGAAAGCATAGCAGCGGCTGCCTCTGCAGCTTTCCTCCATTGGTCTGACTGCACCTTTAACCTCCGCAATTCAGCCTCCATTTCTGTGTTTGCTGCCTGAGCTGCATCCAGCTGCTCAGTCACCCTTGCTGCTCTTCTGCTACTTTTATCTGCTTCCTCTGTCAGATAACCAAGTTTCATCAGAGCCTCGTGTTCTGCAGCCCTTGCAGTTTCTGCCAATGCAACAGCTTCATCATTGACCTTACTTTTCTCCATTTCCCCCTTCTTGATTTCTTTCCAGAGTGTTTCATTTTCCTCTGCTACACTCTGCAACTTTGCTTCCTTATCCAACAAGCTTGCCTTCAACTCTGCCAGATCATGCTCTAACTTTTTCAGCTCCAATGCAAGTTCAGATTCCCTCTCACTTGGCTGATTTTTCTCAATCTTTAAAGCCAGTCCTTCATTCTCCTCAGAAATGCCCTGCAATTCAGTTTCCTTATCCATCAGGTTAGCCCTCAATTCTTCAATATTGTTTTTGGCTTTCTTCAATTCAGCTTCCAATTCAGCCTCTCTGTGGCCTGATTCCAACTTTGTACGTTCAACTTGCTCATAGGCGCTTCTAATCTGCAATGTGCTTTGAATATATTCTTCCTGGTACCTGGTCTCGGATGCTTCTAGTGCGGATTTCAACTGACCTACTTCATGTTTCAAGAGGTTCATTTCTGCTTTGAGCTGTTTTGTTTCCTCATTTTCTACACTTTCCTGCAAAACTTCAACATCCCCTGTAGGATTCATGACTGTTTTCCCACAAATGTTCGCTGGATCAGCTTGCAGTTTACTCACAAGTTCCTCCAAGGGTTTTACTTGAGCTCTTGATTGTTCCAGCTCCAATGATAAGGACCTGTAAGCCTCCATGGCTTTGACGTCATCTGCCTGCAGCATTTCAGCAGTTGCATTTGCTTCTTCCAATTGCTTTTGAGTTTTACTAACAAGTTCCAGGGCTTGAGCTTCAGACTCCCTGGTATCACTGAGCTCAGTTTTCATTTTTTCAACAAGGGAGAGAGTTTCAGTTAGTTCCAGTCTCAGCCCTTGTAATTCAGCATATGCTGATTCTGCATGTTTTGTTTGGGAAGCTTCAGATTCCACTACCATTTCCAGCTGATTTTTGAGCCTCTGGATTTCATTCATGGCAGAAGCCAGGGCTGCAGAATCAATTGAGTGCTGCTTCTGCATGGCCTCCAGTTCAGACTGCCAAGCTTTATCACGATCATGGGAGACTTTACGGAGCTCTTGAACACGGACATCTTCAGAACTAGAAAGCTCCATCAATTGCTGTTGTGATTCCTCAAATTTCTCTGACATGGTTAAAAGCTGCTTCTTGGTGTCTTCAGCTTCCTGATGGGCTCGTCTCTTCCATGACTCTGATGCGTTCAGTTGATCTTTTGCCTTCTTCAGATCCTCCTGGAGTTGTGCAAGCTGTGTTTCCAATTCAGATATTCTGCTTGGGCGCTTCTTCTGGGCTCGCAAGACAGAGGATAGCAAAGCGAGTAAACAACAGTAATTTATGAAAATATTATCAGTACGAAAAGTTTCTTCCTAAGAAAAATCAATTGTGATAATTTAAAAGTAAAGAATTGTGTCTAAAAACACCTGAATGGTGGGAGACAGGCATTTGTAACAGAGTAATATAAAAAAGCATCTGTGACTATGACATGGCCAACTGTAAAAAAACTCCCCCATGCAGTTCCATTTAAACATGAACTAGCTGTAGCTGAGTACCTCAGTTGCCGGACTTTGAGATAATCTGCGTTCAGTGACTTTAGGACTTCTGTCTTTCGGAGTCCTACTTGCTGGATTTGGGGAGACAGAGTTGTTTTCTGATCCAGGTGTTTTGAGTTGCCGAGTTCGAGGTGTTGCGGGAGATTTCTTCTGAGGCACTTCCAAAGAGCTGGTTCTGCACTCAAAGTTGGGTGAATGACAACAAGTATAGTTAGATATGCATGAAAATCAAAGGACCTACTTCCAAGTTCCAGCAACTGATGCTAGATAACTGTCAAAACATGGAGAAAAGAAGAAAAGAAAGAAGGATGCTATATAAGTTAGTAGCTGGGCCGTAAATTTACAGAATCTTGAGTAGATTAACCATGCGAGAATTCATGGTACATCAGTGTTATTAGGTGAAACAATTTCAATACCTGCCACCTCGTGAATGGGTTAAGTAACAATGCTTAGGATTCAGGGTATATCAGTGTGTTGTTAGGTGATAAATTTCAACACCTGCCACCTATTGAATGGATTAACCATGCTAGGATTCAACATTCACCAACCAAATGGATCTTGATGCCCCACCTGATTCACTATTATAATTTATTTGCCTTTGAGATAGTAGCCAAACTTTGTTGACAGTTGAGGTAGAAAAAATAGGTTTCTTACCCAAAATCAAAAGAAAACGAAATTACAAGGAAAAACAAGGCTTACAGGTAACCTTAAAGCAAAATGTGAAAGAGAGTATAATGTTCAATTCTTAACAAGAGTCCCCTAGTCACAAACCACATTAATTGTACTCTTTCTTCCACTTTCCATTATAATGCAGAGTAGAACCAATAATTTGTAATTGGATTCAGTTAGCTCGGTATCAGAACTTGATCTTTCTTTTCCTGTTATGGTACTAAAAATCATCCTGTTCCTTGTAACAATTTTTTTTTTCCAGTCCAAAGTCCATTCAATTGAATGATCAGTTGGATCCACTTTAAAATCATCAATACATCAATTGCAGAAGAGAAGTAATCATAATCATAGAATTAAATGGACTTGAATGAAAGCAGTTTTCTGAAAGTAGATCAGAAAAACAGTGCAGAGATGAGCAAGTCTACATTACATGAACAGAATATTGAGGTCACATTCAGTTAATGACATGAGAAAACAGATTATCTGGAAACAAACAAACACCAAGAGCAGGTAAAAACATTGTAACAAGGAAATGACAATCTTACTTTGCTTTTGGTGTCTGCATTATGCCTTCTATCCTCTTCACAAGAAGTACTCTTCTTGAAATCCCACCTGGCCCACACCACTTGCAGTTCTTCTGAGGAAATCTTTGGCTGAGAAAGAAATTCAAAAGAGAATCTAATATATAAAATTGTATGCAAGAAGAAGGATAGTGTGGTGTTCAAAACGATGACAGCCACCTCAAATAAGCATGCAAAAACCTAACAAACAAACAAGCAATACAATGCCTTCAAAGAAACTCCTCAGAAACTACCCCCACTACCACCAACCAGAACCACAAGACAAAATTAAAAACAAAGAAAAGGGTGTACTCAGAAGACCTCATCACGCATGATTACATAATCCATCTTTGCAACTTTCTTTTCTCTTTCCTTTTTTATCCCTTTCTTTTCACTCAAGCACTTTATGTTGTGCTCCAAAAAAAAGAACAATGGGCCAGAGCCAGATTAATGATGTTGGTGGCATAAATTCTCTGTTCATTTGGAAACTGCTGCGTCATTTTTTTTAGTATAAAAAATAAAGTTCCATTCTTCATTAAAATCCTTTTGCCTTTCTACTTGTGTATTTGGTGTGACAAACCCACTCCCTACGCACCATAAAAATTTTCCATTTGATGACAGTCACGGATATTTTATAACACAGCTACAAAAGGTAAGAAAAGAAAACGTATTAGAGACCTTCTATCTCCATATCCAGACACCATCTCTGTTTTTTTTTTAATCAAAACTTGCAGTATAATGTAACAATAATGGTAAATAAACATGGCATTGTCCAGAAAATCGACTGCCGGAGGGAAATTTGAAAAGGAAAAATTCCTTAAATCCTGTAGCATTTTCGGAACCTTCAAATCCTTGACGAAATTATAGTTTTGACAAACGAGAAACTACCTTGTACACCCCAAACACTACCCTCTCCCCAAAAGAAAAGGATGAAGAAAAAGAAGAATAGTAAATTAGTAAGGAAACTGAAAACAAATTATCAACAGCATATGAAGCACTCTAAACCATGGTAAATTCTCTCTTTTTGAGTTTTAAACGCTTAGATCTACAAAACAATGATCTAAAACAAGCTTACCTCAAAATAACCCAAACACAGAGAGTGTTGAAACAGAGATCTACGTCAAGCAAAGAACTGTTTCCCCAAGGGTACTCTGTCACATGACAAAAAAACCACTCAGGGCTTCGGTTCTTCTTTGAAGAAACTTTCAAAACTCAAAAGTCTGCAAACACTTCAGGCTCTGAACTTAAGGCCAACCACAGAAACCCCACCCGCATTTTTCAAGTGGAAGCAGAACTTTACTAGATAATGAGATATCTTTAAAAAAGAAACACAAAAGAAGCATTATTACTAAGAAGAAAAGAGGGAGAACAAAAAAAAAAAAAAGCAAACCCAACTTAAAAATCGACAGCACCTAAACCCGAAGAAGTTCTTTGAACCGACAAAAGAAAAAATTTGAACTTTTACTCGCAAAAAAACCAAACATTAAAACTCTAAAAAACCAAATAACCTCAAGATATGACAAATAACTCATAACTAAACAATGTGTAACAAAACAAAACCAGAACAAATTCACATTCGGAGCTTACCAGAAGATGTCTCTCTGCCTTGTAGGAGGCTTTTTTTAACGAAAAAAAAAAAGGGAACAAAACCCTAGTGTAGATAAACCAAACAAGGAGGTGGAGACAGTGAAGTAAAAGAGTAGCTAGTTGCTTGTGCGCTCAGTTCTCGAGACTCTCTCTGCGTGTAATTTGTCAGTCTTTACTATATTTTGTCAGTGGGAGGCAAGAGCTTACAGAGCAAATATATGGAGAGGTACTATTTAGGGTGGACCACGTTATTATTTTTTACGCGCTCCCCCACGCTCTCCTATTTTCAAAGATCCTCTCATTGTTTTTACTCGGAGGAAAAACAAAGAAATCATATTTATTTATTGGCCATGGGATTTGGAATCCCAATCCCTTCCCTTCCGTTGTACAAGTTGCCATTATAAGATTAGGAACGTTGTGAGAGCAAATTAATAAAATTACTCTGGAGAAACATAATCTCAAGAAAAAGGATAATAAAAACATAATTATTAATTTTATTTTTTTACTTGAGCCCTTAATATGTAAAAATGCTAAGCTTAGTTTCTTAAATCTACAGTCATGAAAAGCTTCAATGGTTTTGGCCTCTCTCGTCCTCTTTGCCACGACTACCTTTGCTGGTTGTTCCTTGTTATTATTTTTCAAACCATTAGGAATTTTTTTTTTTAATGTTGAATAATAAGATTGAAAAAAAATAGGAAAAAAAAACCCAAGTTAGTCAGTTTAATTTATGCTTCGGGTTATAAAACTATGATAATCTCATATAAAAAAAAAAACAAATTATAAATTCAATTCTCAATCAACTCAATGTCGTAGGTTACATTAAAAGTAAAATCAAATAAAAAAGACAAAATCAATGACTTGAATTAACCTGGGTTAACCTGTCAAACCCAAATGAAGAGACTGGGATAACTCCATAGAAAGGAAACAAAAAAAAATATAAAGTTCAATTCTCAATTAACCCAATGTTGAAAGATAAAATGGAAAAAATCAATGAGAAGAAAGGAAAAAAAAACTCGAGTCAACATGACTAACCTGTAAAACTTGTGACTTAGGTAATGAGATCATGATAACTTCTTAGAAAGCAAATCAAAAAATAATTATGATTATGAAGCCTAATTCTCAATTAACCCAATAAATAAATAAAAACCTAAGTTGACACGACTAACCCACAAGACTCACGACTAAGGTCATAAAACCGAGATAATTCCATAAAAAAAATCAAAGTAAATTATAAAGTTTAAAACCCAATAGACTTAATGTTGGAAGATAAAATTGAAAGAGAATATAAGTTGAAAACCAAAAAAAAAAATCTTAATTTTTTTTGAGGACTAAAGTGTGAAATACCTTGGCATTTCACTGTTCACTACTATAATGAAAATGACAAGGAGTTTCAGTATATTATTAAAATGGTAACTCGTGTTTCACTATAGGCCAATCAAAAATTTCTTAGCACACAAAAGAGATGCCGAGACAATGACAATATTTGTGAAAAAGTAAAAAAACCTTGATATTCAAGTTATTAACTCAAGTAGACCAAATAAGACAGGTAATCTAATAATTTTTTATTTTATTTTTTTTTAATTATTAAAATACTTAAATGACCCCACCCCAACAAATTAATTACAAAAAAAAAAACTCAACAATAAAATAACATAAATACCCTTTAACATAAAATACAAAATTAACCCCAGTTGAAGTTCAAAAATTGATTTATTTTAAAGGTAGTGTTGTAAATTTACTATACAATCTAAACACAAATTACTCATCCTACCCCTAATCAATTTTATAACACCAAAATTATCTCAAGAAAAATATTATTTTACTCTTAAATACATGATAAGGAGCTTTTTTATTTTATTTTTAAGGCTAAGAAGAAAAAACACTATTCTCATCCACAAATGGTGTCTAGGTGAACAATGTATTCTTCTTCTCTTTTAATTTTTTTAATAATATAATATAATATAATATAATATAATGGGTGTCCATCAGATTTTGAAACTGTGATTTCTAACTGGAGAAAAAATAATGCGACAACTCAACAGAATGGTTTGACTTCCAACTTCCCTCCCTGCCTTAGTGAATAAAAAACACAAAGAACGAATAATTGCTGGACATGTGGTCAAGGTTTATCTTGTTATTTTGCTATCACGATTTGGAGAATTCAGTAATTGTACGAACTACATATTAAATAATTCGATGAGTTTTTTTTATGTATTTTTATATTTTTAATTATGTCTAAGATACATTTGTATAATATTTAATTCATCGATATTTAATTTTGTTTAATTTTTTCATCTAAATTAATAAAATTATATATATTATTTTAAAAATGATTATACAAATGTAATTCTAAGTTTTCAAAAAAATTAAATTATTTATTGTTAAAATTTTAATGGTTAAATAATTTTGATTTTTATTATTTCTTAAAATATCTTGAGTATTTGTAATCATTTCTTTAATTGTATCCTTATATAAATAAAAGGTATTTTTAAATGAAAAATATAATTATATCAATTTATATCAAAAAATTAACAGAAGGACTTATTGGAGAGTTGAATATTATAAGGATATAATGGACACAATATTTTTATCGAATGGATCATCAATGTATCCTTATATAGTGGACACAAAATGCTGATTTGTTATCATAATAAAAACTTATTGATAAATAAAGCAATTTATTCTTATATAATGAATGAGTTTTCAATATGTTTTTATGTTTTTAATTGATATATTATATATTTATATAATATTCAATTCTTCAATAAGCAATCCTGTAAAAAAAAACCTCTTCCAAATTGATATAATTATATTTTTCATTTTAAAAAATGTCTTTAAATTACATAAGAATGTGATTTTATTCTTAAAAATATGTTAATTTTAATAAAATTGTAATTATTAACTAATTCTGATTCTTGTATCTTCTTAAAACAATTTGGGTAATTTTCATTAATTCTTGTATTGTATTCTTATATAACTCAAGTATATTCTTTTGAATGAAAATATAATTCTGTTAATTTGGATTAAAAAAACTTGATAGAAGGACATGTTGGAGAGTTGAATATTGTAAACATATAATTGACATAATATTTTTGTCATGATATCCGTAATTGACTTGATATATGTTTTATATAATGGACACAAATGACAACTTGTTATCATAATAAAATTTTATTGGTAAATGACCTAGTATATCATTATATAATTGGACAAAACAAAATAATTAACTAAGTGTAAAGACTTAATTAGATTTTTAACGGGTCAAATTAATGTTATTAAGGACCTAGTTGATGGAAATTTAAGTTTGGAAGCTTAATTTGAGCTTAATTAAGAAGATTGAAATTTTAGAGAACCAGTATTACTTTTTATAAGCATAATTGGATGAAATTAATGGTGAAATTGCAAGAAAGTCAAAGTTTAGATTTTAATTAAGGGCTCAATTGAAGAAATTCAGAACCAAGATCCAAAGTGCAACAAGCATGCATGTTGAAGGACTGAAATAATCCATATTAGAGGTCAATTTGAAAGAAATTGAAAGTTTGATGGTTGATAGGGTCAAATTGAAAAATTGAAAACCAATGACTAATTTAACAAAAGTCTCTCAAATTAGAGGAGTTCAATCAAAGTTTTCAGAGGTGCAATTGTAAAAAATAAAAAGTTTTAAGGTTAATTAAGGATATATGCGCTGCAATTGAAACAACAAGGACCAACTTGAAATTTACAAAATATCGATTCTTAAACCCTAATTTTTAGGGTTTAAGTAGAGGATATGCCATTTGTTTTTAATTAAAAAAAAATTGAGTGATAATGTGACATATTATTTGTCATTGTTTTATTATCTTTTTCAACTGAGAAGGCTAATCGAATTGCCACATTTAAATAAATGAATGTTGCATCTCCGACCATCTCAAGAACTCCAACCAACACCATTTAATAGAGGAGATTCCCCTTTACAAGTTTATGCCACCTTTTTTTTTTTAATGTTTATGCTCTATCTTCCACATGGACGCTCTTAACTTCTTATCCCAAGGCAACCTTGTCTAGTTCAGTAGAATTTGACAACGTTACACTCAACTTTGAATCGATAGTAGGAAAGTTATAGGATACCAAATCAATAATGATTTGGTCGTGGTTGAAGAATAGCATCCCTTCTATAGGCTTTATATCTTGGCTAGATTTAATGACCATTTACTTACCATGATTAATTCATGGAATGTGCACCCCTAATCAACCATTTTTAGCTATCTTTCAGCTATGAAGTTCCTAACCTTTTCTAGAAGTTCCCAGAGTTTGTTAGACACCTCGAGAGAGGAAAAAAAAGAAAAAAGAATGTCTTCTAATATATTAGAAGATAGAATCACTTATGATCTAATTTTAGAAAACTACCTTTAAACCCACAAATGGTTTTACAACCACTTGCTTTTTTAAGGCTATAAAAGAAAAGGAAATCATAGAGAAAAGAAAGGGGGATTCTAGAGAGAAATATCATAGAGAAAGTAAAACGAAAATACATATAAATAAATAAAATAATTAGAATAGAATTGAAACAAAGGTGACAAACATTGTGTGTTAATAAGGAAGAAAATACCGTGAAGAAAAAAGAAAAGTTATTTGAAAGAGGTTATTGAAATCTGCTCAAATCAAACAAAAGAGGTAGAAACCAGTTGAAACCATCTCTTGAAGGTAAGTTATTCAACTTGATGAAGGGGTAAAATTCATTTAAAATACCTCTTCCCTCTACATTTTAAGCTATAAACCTTTCATTCAAGTGTTGTTCATGATGTTTTTGATTTGATTCGACCATGTTTTAATTTGTTTTTGGATATATGTTCAAGTTTCTTGGAATACAAGTAACAATATGTTTGTTAGTTTTAGTTGTTAATTTGACATTTTATAATGTTTAATAAATGATTACTGATATGCTTTTGATGCTTGAAAACTTGTTTTTTATGCATGAAAACATATGTTGTAGTTTGATGATTATATGAAAAAATGAGACATATAGAAATGCTTGCCTATTCTAGTGTTTTTGTTCAAATTTTGGAAGTTCATAAAGGATATTTTGATGTTAAATGAGCTTTTGAATTAATAAGAACAACATACGTTCATGTTTGTATAATAACAGTAAGTTATATGCTTTGAGTTATATGCATTTTAATGTTTACATGTTTATTGTTGTTTCTAAAGGTTTAAGCATGCATACATGAGTGTATGTTACTTGTTTGAATATGTTTTTGGCCTTTCATTAAGGGTTTTGTTGCATTTTTTGCATTTTAAAAGATTCCAGGTTTCTAGGTTTCATGTTCATCCGTTGAAGATTTGTCTTGGGTCCATGATTTGCTTGTCTTTTCTATCAATCGTTGGTTCTTGCACATAGATATAAGTTTGTTGATCATTAATCTAGGGTCTTAATAATTTAAATACATTAATATCTTGACATTTGATTTTTGCTTTTTTCATTTTATATGTTGCAAAAAAATTAATAATCGTGATCTTAGATCGATTATTAATCCAGCCTCAAAATCTTGCTTGAATGTTGATTATACATGTTTATGTGCTTTTAATTTGACAAAATATTGTCTTATATTGGATCTTAGTTTCTAGGTTTCTTTATGAGTTCTTGGTGTTCTTGAGTGAATTCAAATATTTTTTCCTACTTGACCTTCGTTCTTTTTTTTTTTATTTTGGGTCGTGTTTATGGTCTTAGACCTTTAGGCTAGGAAGCCCAACCTACGTGGCTGGGCTAAGTCCATTTTCAATAAGATAGTGTTTTGCATGTCCAATTTTCATCAAAGAAAAAATGTAATATTTTGTTCTTAAGGTGTGTTTGTTAAACATGACCTTAAGTTATTTTTTGAGCCTCAAATTTTTTGTTAATGATGTGTTTGACAAACACACCGTATTAATTTTAAAGCAATGTTTATTTTCTTATTTTTTGTACTTTTATCAAATAGATCCCAAATAATTTCCAAGAATCCTAAAAAAAAAAGCAGGGGCCATTTTAAAATTATTTGTGGGTTCCCTGTATTTTTTTCCAATAATTTTATTTAATATTTGGGCTATAAACATACATGTAAGATACTGACTCAATATTAAATATACTTGTTTTCTTTTAAAATTCTAGAAAAAAAAATTATTTGAAAAAATACAAAAAATATATTTTTATTTGTGAGCATACAACCAAATTCTAAAAATTTTATGAATATTTTATACAAAAAAATAAAAATTTTATTTTTATCATACATTTAAAAATAAAAAAAATTAATTAATAGGTATCACAACAAGTTAGTGATTATCCATTAGGATTTGACTAAAATATCAAAAACACCACAAAAATCATTTTGTTTAAATTTGGGATATGTAGTTTACATATTTTTTAGGCTTTAGAGTGGTTAAGTTTTAGCTTGATAAGATAAAGACCTCCTTACTAAAAATGATTTTTATTGAACCTTAGACAGACCAACGAATAGAAACATGATTATAGAAAAAAATCAATCAACAGTGCAACTTACCATAGGTAGGGTACACAGGGGGTGATACGTCTTCCTCAACTAATTCCCTTACCCAGACTCTCGCAAACCATTAGATTTTCTAGTGACCATAATACTAGGTGACGACTTCTGAACTGTATTAATCATAATTTTATAATTATTTCCCAATACTTTTAAAACCCCCCTCGATTTAGGAGTCAGATCTGTCATCCGACATTATGCTTGCCATAATAACCACTATTAGCTCCCTAAACCACTAAAAAAACCCATCAATATGTAAACTACAACTCTCTTCATTTAAAACCACTACATTTAGCTCCATAACTTAAACCACGTCCTTGCTCCATCAAACTAGAACACAACCAAACCATCATGATTAGTTTGAACACCACCAACAATGACAACCAAACACCCTCATCTCTGATAGTCAGAGTGAAAGAAAAAAAAAACAAGAGAAACCAAGTTAAAGAGAGCACTCATCTCCCTTATTGTTTGGTAGTGAATAACAACACCATTATCAAGGAGTAGAGGAGACCAAGAAAATATGGATATGCTTAATAACTAAGCCTAGAGGCATTGACATGTGTACCACAACGCATCGCCAGATATGCTAATCTGTATGCTCTCCAACATATTTTCAGCAACTTATAAGGTGAGTTTCTATCTTTTTCTCATATTTTTACTCATTTACCATTTGATTATTATTAATTAGATTCATTTGTACATGTTAAAGAGCTTTTATTGTGTTTGGTTCATGCGCCCTAGAGGCTGGAGACCAATTAGGGATTCTGAAAACAAATATGATAGTGATCAATGCTTTGTGATGAGGCTGAAAGGCTTGTATTTGTGCAATATCATATTATCCAAGACATAACGATTGGTCTTGGTGTGATTTCATTATGAGTTTTTATGTTATATTTTATTTGTTTGTTAGTAACTTGTGAATTTAAGGGGTATTTAAAATGTTATGATAATTTTGTTTGATTTGAACCTATTGACATGTTTATTGTTGCATCAATTTTGTTTTTTACAAAAAAAAACTATTTTCACTCCAATTCTTAAAAATTTATATGTTGTGGTGTTCGTAAATTCATTGCGTGTTTGTTTTTCTATTCAAATGTTTCTCATGTTGAATTCATTTCAAAAGGTAAGTTTTTATGTTAAACTAATTGAATATGAAATTGTTAGTATATTTATTGTTGTGCTAGTTTTGGTTTTTATAAAAACACCATATTTTTTATTTTTAAATTCATATTCAAACTCATATCCTATGCGATGTGGTGTTAGCTTTAGTTTTTTTATATAAAAATCATAGTTCCAGGTTCATGATTTCAATTCCAAAATTATCAATTTATTATGGATTTATTTTTAAAATTCATAAAAATCAATTTTTATATATGAGTTTTGAATTTGAAATAATCTATTTTAGCATAAAAATCAGTCAATACAAAATCACAACTTTGATTTGAAACTTAAAGATTGGGGTTTGCACATGGTTGGTTTTTATTTTCATATTTGAATCAATTAATTTATCTTTTCAATGCAAACTTTTCTTTTCAAAATTCTTATCTAAATTTACTTCATTTAACAATACACATGATTATTGTAGTTTGTATTTGTTTGTTTATATTCTACTTGTTTTTATTTATCTTCAAATTCTTTTGGTTTTTTTGTTTAAATGTGTTTCATAGTGCCTAGTATGAAGTGTTTTTAATTAACAATAAATATTTTTAATGTACACACACATGTGCACGCGCGCACATGATTATTGTTGTTTACCCGAGTCGATTCAATATGCTATCATCTTAATATTAAAAAAAAACTCATCTTAATTTCTTTTTAAAAATCAAACCATACTTTTTACCTGTCATTTAGGTTGTTTTTAGACCTATCAAGTCGATTGGGTTACATCGGGACAACTCTGATATAATTTAATTTTAAATTAAGGCTAAGTAAGGAGTTGGATCAGGAAGTTTTAAGATTAAACCGCTGGCCTGAGTTAATAACAATGTCAAATAATTCCTTACTATCTGGATATTGTTTTATGTTAAAATTTTTTTGATCTAATTTGCAATATAGCGTATGCATGCAAACTAATATATTATGTGGAGACTCATGTGTGTGTGTGTGTGTAATATGGTAAATAAAATCCCTAATTGATGGTGGCCGATGATGAGAGTTTAAATGTGTGTCCATCATTTTTAATTCAACTATATTAGGTTCAAAATATGAGTAGTGCAACTCGTGATGTGAATTCGATTCTGCTTTGATAATTAAAGCTTTGCATGTTTGATGCTATGATGTGTGTTTCTTTTTTATTTTTTGTGTTTTTTTTTTTGTTATTATTTTTCACTTGAGTTGAGTTATGAGGTTGCTATATTTCTAAGGGCGAGATTTAAATTAATTTATTAGAATTGATTAATTTTTGTCTTTAAAATAAACACACATAACATTTTAGTTAACTTAGCACAAAAACTTAACTCTTAAAATGGTTCTTTAAGCTAGAAACACAAAACAACTTATTTCATATAGGAAACACTAAAGTTATTTTTATTTTTCATTTAATATAATCAACCTCTTATCTTAAAATATATGTAAGACTAGTTTTAAATATTTACTTTCAAATTAGATGAAGACTCCTTTATCTCTTTATATTTCCCTCCTTAAATGCCTCCAATGACAAAGCTGTACTTGTTAAATAAAAAAAATAGTATTTTATATTAGCCATATAATATAAAAATAAATTTTGTGACATTGACAAAATATGAAAATACAATGAAAAACAATTTTAATGTTTTATGTTGCATAAATATAGAATATTGTATAGTTAAGTCCTTTATTTGTTTTAATTTGAAAACAGTATAAAATTTGTAAAAGAAAACTATGAAAACACGAAAACATGTTTCCAAACTTAATACAAATTTAAAAATTTTCTATTATAAAAAATCACATTTAAAGTTTTGAATAGAAAATCCATACATTTCTTTTTCTAACTTGGACTTTTTTTTTTAAAATGAAGTATTATTATTTTATCATTCCCAAATAAAATGTAGGTCCATAAAAGCCTAAAGAATAAGCAATTGCTAAATCTTAACGTAAGATTTCGAGGCGATTGAGTATTGAGAGACGAAATTGGGTATTTTAATTTCACAAAAAAGTCTCCAATAGATTTCTCATTGGGTACATTTGCTTTGAGGTGTCATTTTCTTTCATTAATTAGCAAGCATTCGCAATAATGGGGGCGGTGCTCCTGCTTTCAACCACGCATGCGCGGATGCTCTGCCTTCCTATTTGGGGCATTGAGGGATAGAAAAAAGTGGTCGCCGTCGCCCTTCTTCTTGGGGTAACCAGTAACCTAATTAAACAAGGGGACCATTCAAAATTGGAGCATGGCTAATAAATAATAATAAATTTATTGAATAAAAAATTAAGTCGATAAGTTAAGATAAAAATATTATCTAACCTTGTATTGCGGCGAGGTCTTCAAATATTTTTTTTATTTAATCATGCAATAATAAATTTATTTTTTTATTAAAAAAAGAAATAATTTAAAATCCATTTAAAAAACATATATATATATATATATATATATTTTGTTATGGGTTCTTCATTTATAAAATAAAAAGAAAACAATTAGAATATAAATAGATCATCGACACTAATACCGTTTGTTTTGATTGCTAAAATATGATCAATCAATAACATTTTTTTTTTTGTTGTTGTCTAGTGAAATTTGCTCTTTTCTCTCAACTTAGAGACGGGAAGATAAAAAAAATAAAATCTTTGAACTAAAATGATTATTTAGGTAAATTTTATGTGGTTTCCTTGCCCTTTTTTGCCCTTTTTATTTGAGTTTTGTTTTTGTATTACAAATCTCACTAATAACTCATTAAATTGATCATAAAAAAACTTAATTGAAAAAAAAAGATTTTACCAAGTCAAGTATTATTTGAGCATCATATTTGTTTTTTGATATTGCAAGGACCTCATACCACCAAGCCACCCAAAACAAATCACAAAGTACAACACTAAATCAACCTACTATAAAATGGTCAAATTAAAAATAAAATCAAATGATAAAAAAAATAACATGGAAAGATTCAATTGAAAAATTGATTTTAATTTTTCAAAACAAGTATCAACTGAACATTTTATTAATTTTTCGACACTGCAAAGACTTTATATCAAGTCAATCATAACAAATCACCAAGCACAACCCTAAATTAATTCAATATAAAAGAATCAAATTAAAAAAAAAACTTGGGGTGATTTCACTATTTACATGAACAATATTTTCTCCCCATGTTTTTTTTTTATATAACTCTATTGAGAGTGGATGGCGTTTGATATTGTTGAGCGGTGAAAAAAAAAAACAGTACAAAAGTTTCGGTCTGCTCTCCAAAAGATGTAAGAGAAAGTTTGCATAATCTACTATATTCCACCGCGATAACAAACGCCATAACAAACGGAGATCCGCGAGTTTCCATAGAATTAGTCAAATAAATAATATCGAGTCTAATAATTGAAAAAAAAAAAAAGAATCAATTGCGTTTTTCACAATTATTATACCTTTAAGATTTTTGGAGGTTAAATCCAAACTAAAGGGAGGATGCCAAGTGTTTACGGCCTTTGCTTTGTTTAGAATGAACGCAACAAGCTATGATAGGACTGCTTTTTTAATGTTGATAATTCTCCTTGAACAGCAAAGCAACAGGGCACATTCAATTTTAAGACAGGACATGATCACCCATCAGGCAAATTTTTTTAATTTTTTTTTTAAATTCAAAGTATGGCTTCCTTTTTAAGCATCTCAAGACTTTAATAGATATGGTTATTTTTGGTTCGGTTTAGTTTTTATCAAAAAATAATTAAATTGAATTTTTTTAAAAAAACCAAAACTGAACCGAAACTTGTTCAAACTGACCAGTTTAGGTTTGGTTTTTTAGGACAAAAAATGGTTTAAACCGGTTTGGCTCGATTTGTTTCAGTTTGGGTTCGGTGTGGCTCGGTTTTTTCGATTTCAAGCTTATAAAATCAAAATCGAACCGAACCAGTTGGTTTTTTTAAATTTTAATCAGTTTAATCAGTTTTTTTTCATGGTTTAGCTTTTTTGGTTTTTTTTTTCCGATTTTCTAGGTTTAATTGATTATTTGGTTTTTTTCTCACCTCTAATTTCAATGTTATAAAAGAAAATAAATCGCTTCTAATTTTGCACATATTTATTGTTTTGTTGATGGGCATTATAAAAATTTGAATATAATAATAGAAACAATTAATATTCAATTCAAATATTCTCTCTATACTAGTTTTTCTAATGTTGCTTTGTATAAAAGTCTAACCTGTTTGAATTCTAAGATTATAAAAGTGGATTTTTTTTTAAAATTGGATATATATGGCTATGGTTTTGACTTAATTAGCATTACGATATATTTTACCATATGAACGTGTCATTGATTCCTCTTCAAAAAATATTTTCCTATTACACTTGTGAAAAAATATTAATATTTTTTTTATTTACGAATCCAATTATCAACTTTTATATTCTTTTTATAACAAGAATATGCATAATTATTTTTCATGTTATTAATTAAAGTATTTACGTGTATGCAAGCAGACAAGTTGCTAAAGAGAATGCAACTGTGCCTCCAGACGAAGCAGCTGCGCAAGCAAACTAGCCGAGGCATTACCAGGCCTTTGTGTTTTTTAGAGGTAAAAAACAGTCTACTTCACCTAGCGATCAACCTAGCTAGCAATGGAAAAGTGGTCTTTGTTTCTCCAATTGAGCTGATAACATAATGGAATTGAACTACTACACATTAGCAAGAATTTTACACGCAAAACAGCAGAATTAAGTGGAACACTCGGGGCAATTCTATCATAAGACCAGCTTCAGGTCCACTGGTTATGGACTCCCAGTAACATCACAAAAGTCTCACCTGAGCTTCCACAAGGTAAAAACAAGATGGAAATGGCAGTGGAGAAGAGCATAACCAGGAAGATGAAACCAAGCTCTCCATGTTATTGCAATGGGACATGTCGATGCGCTCTAGTTCAGCTGCATACCTTATTGATGATGAAACATCGCATAAACTCATCACATCATTACAATTATAAATAGCCAGTTCTTCAATGTTATTCGGGAGTTGTGATAATCATTGTCTTTCCATTGTCCTACAAAGAATTTGTACGTGCTTAGTTCTTGGGTCCTGTCACGAAACTCCACAGAGTCAGAGTGAACTTCAAAATGACATTCCGAAGTTTCCAACTTCCTCAAGCATTCTACTTTTTCTTTGACTGTAATTGGAGCAAACATTCCATCCCAGTACTCCTCAATTATCAAGTCTTGCCGAGAGTTCAGGTAATATCTCACAAGGAAACTTCTTTTGGCCACATCCATTCAGTCCAAGATACTTGAGATTGGTTAGACATTCCACGCATTGAGGCATGTTTTCAAGTGAAGTTGATCAGCTGAGAACTGGACTCTTGAGTGCCCTTTGCTTTTCTAGCGATGGTAGATGCTGTCACTTTTCACAATCAATGAGCAATAATGAAGCAATATTTCAATATTGGTATAAGACATATCAAGAATCTGCAATAAATTGCAACTTTCCATTATAACGTAGCAATAGAGTTAAAAGGGAAGGACACTTTGGTGAAGGGCTAGAATGAATGTCTTCAATTTGGTTTTTCATTAATGAAACTCTGACAAGATTCTCTGTCCTTCCACAATTCTCTTAATTGTGCTCCTGCCTTAACAATGATTGAAGAGCTCTCTTGCAGTATTTGGAGGGCCACGTCCCTAATCATATCATGCATCCTGACATATCCATCACTTGAGTTTCTACCCCTCTCCAGTAAGCAGACATTTAGAAGGTAGGTTATTAAGCATCGCATGTCTCTTGTCAAATTCTGCCTGCCTCGATCAAATAACCTATCAAGTCATTCCTATCAACCTCAAAATCTTGTTGCAGTGCTGAATCCTTTAGGTGTGTATAGCTAAATCTCAATATTAGAAATACCTCAGGTTCCATGTCATCATCTTGCCTATCCTTTGATTCTTTCAATTCCGCCAACAACATTCCTCCACTCGCGTACGTCAACCACTCCCCTCATGGCTCCAGCCATTGTTTTAATTCCTAAAGGCAAACCAGCACATGCCCTTGTGATAGATTTTGCAATTTGTTCCACTCATGGAGGAAGTGTTGTGTCACATCCAAGATTCTCCATGAACAAACTCCGAGCCACTTCGCTTGAAAGAGGCTCAACTTCGATCATCCTTAGACAGAGCATCCGTTGACAAACTCCAAGCAATCGAGTATTAAGAATGACCTTGCATCCCCTTACCTGGATAGGAATTCCAGCATCATCAAAATCAAAATAGTTCCACAAATCATCTAAGAAAAGAACCCATTGTTTCATTTCATTTAATTTTGTTGACAGCTTCACAGCTCCATTCATTTCATTATCTTTACTTGAAAGATCTAAATGAAATTTTTGGCAATGAGATTCTGCAATTTAGAAATGCTAAAATCCTGAGATACAGTGATCAAGGAAACATGAGGGAAAGGTTTCGGTGGTTTTAGAAGAAAATTGAAGATATGTGTGAGCAATGTTATTTTTCCCACACCCCCAAATCCCGTAAAGTACAGCAAGACTTGAAGAGGCTTCATCACTCATTAACCAAGACCAGATAGCTTTCGTATGTTTTTCGAACTCTTCAGCCACTAGTTTTTTAGTTGGAAATGCATCTCCGCTGCTCTCATCACCATAACACATGCAGAAGCCCTTCAAGAGAGCTATTTCTCGCAACAGGATGCCCAGGCTTTCTAACCAAGTTCTCTACATCATTCATTATGACGTTATTGTTCAAAGATGTAGTACAGAGTTGATCATCATATCTTCCAAGGCCAAGACGCATTAGATTTGCTGGTTGGGATGAATCTCTTCTAGGTTCATCTTGAATAACTGTAGCATCTCATGAGAACTGCCTCTTACAACAGGCTGCTCAGGTGCTGTAGTCATGTTCACCCCATCATTCATGATTATAACAGCATTGTTCACTAATGAAGAATGGGGTTGACGCACTGAATTTCCTCTAGGCTCATCTTCGTTATCTGCAACCCTCTCAGGAGAGCCGCCTCCTGTGGTCTTGCTGACATCAATACCATAATCCTTCACCAACAAAGATAAGTTGTCACGAGTATTCCTTTCACGCTCTTGAACCACCTGCTCCCTTCCCATTCCAGTCTCAGGTGCACTATGAAGCTGAAAACTTCCCATGTGTGTATGCTTCCAGGCGAGTGAAAGTTTGATTCTGGTGCCATTCCTACACCTGGAAAAACATTTTTAACTTGATTGCTTTGATCTTGTGTGAACCCTCGGTTTAAATCCTTTTTTTTTTTGTAAATTAACCGAGAAATGATATGGATTAATTGAAAATATAATGGAATATTGCTAAGTAATTAGAAATAAAATTTTAAAGAGTTAGATGTTTATGTTAGATAATTTGAAAGTGGATCGAGATTAATTGGGCATATAAAAATACTGAATTGGGCGTAAGAGCATTTTGGTAAATAAAAAAAATCCAACTTATAAATACATGCATTTTTCTTCTCCTTGTGGCCGGCAGCAAGAGTAGAGAAAGGGATAAGGGTTTTTGATTTTTTTTTCCTTTAAATCCTTAATAAAAATACCAAATATGAGTTCAATTAAAGTGGTTAAGAGAGTTTTTAGGGTTTAAGAGGAGGGATTCAAATTTTAAATCCTTAAAATTTCATGTAATATTTTAGTTGCACGTATTTGAATATCAGTCTTTATTTTTTTTTATTTATAATTTTTATCTTTATTTTTTTATATAGATTTTCAATTTCACCCTTCATTCTAAATTTATTATTTTTTATTTCTTCAATTTTGATAATGATTTTTTATATTTCTTAATCCTTTTCTTTCTCTTTTTATGAATTTTCAAGTTTTCAATTTTATTATTTGATAAAATATTTTTAATTTGTTATTTTTTAATTTAGTCCTCGTTGTTTCAGTGATTGATTCTTTTAATTATTTTATGATTTAATTTCCTTTCCAATTTAACCCTTCAATCCAAAATTATTCATCCTATCATTTTATTTTTTTAAATTGATCATCATTTTTTTTAATTGCTATTATTTTTTTATCCTTTTGTATATATTCTTTTTAATTTCATGATTTGAAACTTGAATTATTAAAAATTAGACTTCGTGTTTTTTTTTTATGCTTGGCACTTCTAATCAAATGGTCTGAATCACGAGTTTTATACGCTACCACATGCTGACATCATATTTGGACTTAATTTCTCTTTTGATCTCATTACTCGACATTGGTTTTCTTACAAAAAAGGCTTTATGGTTTTCTTTGTTTTCCTTTCTATTAGGTTATCCTGATCAGATAACCTGACTCGTGGGTTTGACAGGTTAATCCGATTGGACTCACACTTTTTTTTTGGCTTTTAATTACTCTTTCTTCTATTAGATCCTTATGTGTGGTTAGATTTTTTTAATTTAATTCTTTAATATTTAGTTTGTTGAGAATTGAGTTTCGTGATTTTTTTTTTATATTTGATACCTTCGTTCAAATGGCTTCCATCATGAGTTTTGTATGCTAAAGATGATTTTTTAAAAATTTTGATTTCATGATTTTCTTCCTTTTACTTTCTATCAGGTTATCTAATCTCATAACTTGATCTATGTATTTGGTGTGTTGACGCGCGAGTGGGCTGAAACCTTTTTTTGGCTTATTATTGCTATTTTTTTTAATCCTTTTATATGATCTATTATTATTTTTTTATTTTATCCTCCAACATTTAATTAATTAAAATTTGAGCTTTGAGGTTTTTTAAATTTGATGCTTCTAGTCAAATGATTTGGATCATAGACTTAATAGGTTAACATGAGTTGATATTGTTTTTTTTTCCTTTTTTTTTTGAGCTAGGAATTGAATTTCTTGATTGAGTCTGAGTTTAAGATTTCACGGGTTACGATTTTGAAATATTAAATTAGAGTTGCTTTTTCTATTTTATTAAATTAATTGAACTTATTAAATCTAATTGACTAAATTTCTTTTTTTTTAATAGAAATCCTAGCGTCTTCTAAACTTTGTTCTTCTTACTTCTAAAAAAAATTGAATTGACTTACAACGTTGCGCTAACTATCGATATAAGTTTACTTGGATCATTTTTAAAAAAAAATTAATTTTTTTCTCGCTTTTAGCCTTTGATATTTGATTCATTATAATTGAGTTTTTTAATTTATTTTGATATAGGTTTTATAGTTTTATCACAATCTCATGCCTTAGATTGCGAGTTTCAGAGATAAATCATTGTTGTCCTGAGTAGATCTAATGTGTTATCGTCTCAATATTTCTTTTAAAAAAATATATTATTTAATATATCACTATTAAAATATTTTGATAATTATGTATTAAAATTTTGATGTTCTAGTATCTTTTGTTTTCTTTAAGGTTTTTTTTTTTAAAAAAAAACCTTACCAGCACGAAGCTAGAAATATACGGGGAGAGAGAGAGAGAGAGAGAGAGAGAGAGAGAGAGATCCGTCCCAACTTTTTCTAAGGAGTTAGGTGCGATCGAAGCAATCTGCATCAAACCAAAATTGCGTGGACCCAAGACCTCTAGATGAGGGTATCTTATTCAAATATATACCGACAAGAAGAATTAACTGCTATGGATCACTGACACTGTTAGTTATTTTCGCAATTATAGATAATTTATTTCAAACATTCTTTGATTCGAGTTTCAAAATTCAAACCTGTGGGACGTTGTTTACGTAAAGATTTGTATGAGTTGTACTTGTTTTTTAAAATATTTTTATTTAAAAATATATATATAAAAAATATATATTACATGTTAATATTTCACAATAAAAATATATAGCAAAGTCAACCAAAAAAAATACAAGAATCCATAAATAAATAAATAAAAATCCAAATTTTTCTGGAATTTTTTGATATCTAAAAGAAAAAATATGCTTTTCTAAACACATCCTTAACTCAAAATAAAATTTGACTGGTTGAGCTTAAAACCCAGTCTTAACTGTTTTTTTAGGACTGGATTTAGCTCAGCTGTATCAACTATGCTGGATACAGTCGGCCCAGCCTGGTTAGTGGCTCCAGCAACCCGGCTGGGCACTGTTGCAGGCAGCGTGAATTATTCCTTGCAACAGTACCAAGGTAATTATAATTCAAAAGCAGGGAAAGAAAAAGAGTTACCTGGGGGTAGGACGTTCTGGACGAAGACCTTGCAGGTGCTCGTTGCTGGGATTCTGGGAAGAAGATGGGATTCCAACCTCTGTTTTTTCGGCTTCCTTTCTGCTCTTTCGTCTTTTCTTTTTTTTGTTCTTTTTTGTTCTGTTTTTTCAGGTTAATTCTCTCCCGTCTCTTCTGGCTTTTTTTTTCTCTGTTTTTCGTCTTTCTGGTTTTATGCCCTCTAGGTTGGACCAGTGGTTTGCTGTGAGGGAGAGCAAAGTTCTCTTTCTGGTTTCTTGTGTTCTCCTTTTTTACTCTCTGTGTTTCCTCTCTGGCTCCCTCTCCTGTTCTCTCTGTCTTTTCTCCTGCTCTGTTTTTTTTTTGTTTTTGTTTTTTTTTTGTATTTGGATCCTGGTCTCTCTCTCTCTCTTTCTTGTTGGTTTTTGCACCTTATCTTCCCAGGATAATGATAAGGTCTGGGACTTTGTATTTTGGTTGGATTGGGACACCAACAGTCCTGCCAGTGCTGGACTGTTGGTGGCGGTTTCCTCGGCCTGCTGGCACCTTGTGGCGGTGGAGGAAAGTCGGCTGGAAAGGGGTCAGATAGTAGACCATTCGGTATACGTCCAAGTCTGGTCTGAGGGCAGTGAGACCTGACCAGAGGTTATGGTTTTTGCAGGCGGGCTTTCCTCTGTTTCAGACGAAGAAGAATATGCACAGTGTTTTTGAAACGGCGTGGTTTTGGGATAGCAATGGCCATCTTTCAGTTTGGTCACTGAAGTTTTAACATTTTGCAATCAAGCTCCTGATTTCATTAATTAAACTAACTCAAAGCTTAATTAAGTTCCCAAACTTATCAGTTCTTTAATTAAGCTCCTAATTTTATTAATTAAACTAATTCAAAGTTTAATTAAGTCCTCAAACTTATCAATTCTTTCAATTTTTTTTATCAAAATGACTCCAAATTTTATAATATCATCCTTGTAGGTCCTCAAATTTCTAATTTGTGTGGTCTTGACACAAATTTCAGATTTATTTTCTCTTTGTTTTCTTTCACCAATATGTGTTGTCAAACATTGAGTTATAACTAATATATTATAATAATAATAATAAATATATTATAATTGATTTAGTTTTCTATTATGTCCTTTTTATTAATTAAGGGTATTATAAGTAATAGTAGTTATATTAATAATTACATAATACTTTAGAGAATAAAAAAAAATAACACCTTAGAGTAATTTACATTTTATTTTGTTAGACAATCAAAACCTACATTAATATAGAGAGGGAGAGGGAGATCAAAGAGGAGGATTTATCTATGATGAAATTTTTTTTCTCTATGAATTTAAGGTGTGTGTTCTATATACCTTTTAAGTGAGTTTTTGTATGTTATGAAGAAAAGTTTAGAAATTAGGGTTTTTATGATATTTTATTTTTAATCACTTTTAAGGAGTGATTGCTATACTAATGGAGTTTTAGAATGATAAAAAGCCATTGAATGTGATTTTATATGTTTTTGGTAAATTATTTTTAATTAATAGTAAAATTAAGAAATTAAAAAAAAATGATGAGGTGGTAACTTTAGGTCACCGTGATGTGGCCTTTTAATAGTGTTATGATGAGAATGACACCTAGTTATTGTATGCAATGAGTTCTTTGTGTATGATTTATAAATATGCTTTTAGTCTTTTAAATTTTTGAAAATACTAAAATTTTGGTATAATAAATGAATTGATTGTAATTCATATGTATCAGTAAGTTTTGACATGCTTGATTCAATTAGAGAGATATTTATTGAGCATGTGACACTCCCTCTCTATCTATTTATTTATTTATTTTCAGATGATTTGGAAGATGTTTAGAATATCAAGTGGTTGCTTTGAAAGCTAATTGATTTTAGATTAAAATATTTTAATAATTGATAAATTTATGATCTTAGATTTGTAGTACATTTAATCTCATTTATTTTTGAAGTTAGATTATTTGATGTGAGATTATTTATATTGAGTTTAGTTAATTTATAATTCAATGTATTTTTTTTTTCTTTTAATGGGGTATTAAGTAAATTTTTTTGAATTAGAGTTAAAATGCCTTGCATGCTTATAAAACATTTGGAGGAGTTACGCAAATGGAGAATTTTCATGATTTTTGGCTTCAGGGCATGACAAATTAAATCATATTTCATACAGTCAAAGTTTGGCGGGTGATCTTTTCACCAGATTCCGTGCATGAGTTCTCGATATTTTCCGAGAACCACCTTGTTCTTTGCAAAAATTGGTGAGGGTTGAAGCTATAAATAAGACTGTATGAGATTAGTGAGGGCAGATAATGAATGAAGTAACAATTTTTGTATCAACTCTTCTCTTCTTCTTCTTAGTCGTCTTGTTCTACTTCTTCTTTTCTCTTATTCCTTTCTAGTAGTAACTTGTTAAGGTTGAAGCCTAACACTATAAATGGGCGAAGTAGGTCTGAAGATGGTCTCTTGGGAACAACTCTTTGGTGGTTAGGGTTTGGAAGGACAGGTGGATCTCAGTCAAATCATGTTTCTGATTTGACTGGCTGGTGGTCTAAACTGTGGACTACTCTCCTTCTTCCACCTAAAGCAAAACATCATGCATGCCATCTCTTGCACGAAGCTTTACCCATGCATCCCGCTGAACCTTTCTACTAGGGACTGAATATTGGCTGGAACTCCCAGTTCTAGATGTGGAGCTTCTCATGAAGACACTACATATTAAATGCCCTGTTGCCAAGGCAGTCTGGTCCTCTAGTTTCGTTGCAAATCCCACCAGTGTACGTTAATACACTAGTTTTTGGGCTGGTTTACAGCGGTGAAGAGTCACCTGATATATTGTCGGTGAAATATGCATTTTCTTGGGTTTTTATGGGCATTATGGAACTCAAGGAACTTGCTGTTTTCCAAGTACTGAAGGAGCTGGATAGTGATGATATCAACAAGACCATGGAAATTTCTCTTATCTCTGGTTACGCAAAAAGAGAATTCCATTCCAACGCATGATTCGCAGGACAAGTATTACAGGACCATGGACGCCTCCAGCAGATGGCTCACGGTAGAGACCAACTTCTTATCATTGGTTCAGGGATTTATGAGCCTGCCCAACCTTGAGGATATTCAGATGTTGTCCCATAGCTTTGCTTCTCTCTCTCCTTTTCACATGTTAAAAGGGAAAGTAATGTCGTAGCACATGCTACCAGTAGGCTAGCTGATCCCAAGACTTGGACACAGGATGCTCCTCATTCTATCAAGATTGTAGCTTTCTCGTCCAAAGCCCTTTAGCTGATTCAAAGCCCAGCATGTTCGTGTAAAGAAGGGGAGACTCAAAGTGATAGATTAAAATCAATAGTTTCCTGGACATGTGGACGCCCGTTCTGATGTTATGTTGCTCATCCTGACACGTCGCCTCATATTCTGCAGGAACTTATAAATGTCGCAACTGGTAATTACAATCCTTTTATGATGGAGAATCATTATCTATTGAAGGGGTTATTTACGGTCCAATTTATTTTTTCAGTATATCTTTCGTTCTATTTTGATATCCACGACAAGCTGCTCACTGTGTGAAGGTTTTGCTGGAAAATGCTTGCAAAAAGTAGTGGGCTTAATTGTGTAGACGGGAAACAACGCAATGCTTGCTATACAAGTAGCCTTTGGTGCTTAAAATGCGTCAGTGCATGGAAAGCATTCGTGCTTTTTAGATAGCGCATTGAACGTTTCTCGGTAGTAAAACCTATCCTCTCATCATCGTGTTGTTAGAAGTTCTTTCGCACTTGCTTTCTCTTGGTGTAAAACATGACGATAATTGATGGATGGTTAGTTGGTAATGATTTTTTTTTCTATTAAAAAAAGTAAATATTTATTCTTTTTATTTTTAATATTTCAATTCCAGTCATTGTTATTTTATTTTTTTTAATTTTTTTTATAAAAGTTTTGTTTCTTAGATAAAAAGATTAAATGAAATCAAGTATCGGAGGATAAAATTGAAGAACAAAATGAACTTAGAAAAACATTAAAAATAAAATAACTAACAATCCAAATAATGATGACCAATATTGATACAAATAAAAACTAACATGACATATTTAATTTTTAAAAGGATAGACGTGAAATTCAAGATGATGAGACAAAAATAAAAAGGAGAATAAAAAGAGTTAGCTCGAGTACCCCATCACTTGAAAGAGCTCGATGTGCTACTATCAATGCCACCATGAAAGACATCATTTGGCTACGAGACAACATCGCATAAACGTATCTCATTTGTTTGACGTGTGTTTTGCTACGTGCCAATCATTTTTATTTTTAAAGTAATGTTTTATATTAATAAAAATACCTAGTTGTTCGTTACTCAACTTGATTATAATTAAAAAAGTAAGATGAAAATAAAAAATAATCCTTGATGTCATTTTAAGAAATTTTGATTTTAAATATAATTTATTTATTTTATTATATTTTAAAAAGTAAAAAAACAAAAAAATTTCAAGATATTAGTTTAAAGTTTTTTATTTTTAAAAATAATTTAATTATTTCATCGTACTAGAAAAAATATTAAAAAATCGTTTTGTAGTCGATCATTTCACCGATGAATCTTATAAAAGGACTATATTACCCCTTTGTATTATTTGAATCCACAACACACCGATTCGGTGTCGAATGTTTGATCTTTTTTTTAAGTTTTTGTTAATTTCTGTGACCTTGAAAGCAAGTAGGCAACGGTTTTTCAGTCTCTTTAAAGTGTAAATACCAAATTCTCCAATATTTAAACCAGCATTCGATACTGAAGTAAGGACAATGTGGTAAAATGAACTCTATCCATAAATAGAAAAGCGCTAAAGATGGACGGATGGGAGAGGGGAGGGAGGGAGAACAGAGTGAACAAATCAGAGCTCCGTGTCTGAACAAAAAAAAAGATACCAGGCAGGAAGAGAACCCGAATACTATTGCAATTTCTGTAGAGATATTCCTTGTGCTATTCTTAATTACTTTTTAAAAGATGCTCTCTTTCTTTTGTATGAGTTCCGGTATGGGTTTTCAAACAGAATCTAAGGTGTTTGATGAATTGCCTGCCGTTGAGGAGACTTTTATTGATGAATGAATCATTTCTATGAAGGTATCTATGGCTCTTAAAGTCCGTTTTGTTCTTCAGATATAGTTATTATCCGAATCAACACTTGCTATAATTGACTTGAATTTTTTTTTTTTATATAAGTTGGCGTCAGGTGTTGCAAGCCACTGCAGAAGTAGCTGTCCTTTGAACTGAGTTACAGCACTCTCTCATTCAAAAATTGAAATGATCACGATGCGTTTTTTGTTCATGAAACCCCTTCTTAACTCCTTCTCTCACCGCCAGCACCACCGTTGTCTTTGCCTCTTAACTACTGAATCAAGCCAAACGTACCCATCTTCACCATCCCCAGTCAATGAAGATCACCTTCTCCGGGTTTGCACCGTCCTCTTCCAACAACAAGACTCTTCAGACTTCAAACTCCGTAACAAACTTTCCTCCATTGATTTCAACCTTACCCATGAGTTCTTCCTCCAAGTTTGCAACAAATTCCCAGCCTCTTGGCGCCCCGTGCATCGCTTCTTTCAATACACACAACAGATGCCTTGCTCACGTTTCACTCACACTTCCGTGTCTTTCAACAAGATGCTTGATATCTTTGGAAGATCAAGAAACCTTGATCTCTTGTGGGATGCTGTCCAGGAAATGGCAAAACGTGGTTTGGTTAATGATAAGACTTTTATAATTGTTTTGAAAGCACTAGCTTCAGCAAGGGAGTTGAAAAAATGTGCTGAATTCTTTCATTTTATGAATGAGCATGGATGCGAGTATAGAGTTGAGAGGTTAAACAAGGTGGTGGAGAATTTGTGCAAGGATAAGCTTGTTGAGGAGGCAAAGTTTGTGGTTTTGAAGTTGAAGGATTGGATTAGGCCTGACGGGGTTACCTATGGGTGGTTGGTTAAGGGGTTCTGTGATGTTGGTGAGTTGATCGAGGCTTCAAAGATCTGGAATTTGATGGTGGACGAGAGCATCGAGCCGGAGATTGAGGTGTTTGAGAAAATGATGGAGACACTTTTCAAGAGGAATGAGTATGATGAGGCTTTGAAGGTGTTTCAGACGATGAGGGTGAATAGAATGGATGATTTAGCGCTCTCCACTTACAAGCTTGTGATTGATTGGATGTGTAGAAAAGGTAAAGTTGTGCAAGCGCAGATGGTGTTTGATGAAATGCGCCAGAGAGGAATTCAAGCAGATAATTCAACATTGGGGTCCCTAGTTTATGGCCTTTTAACAAGAGGCCGGCATGCAGAGGCTCATAAAGTTGTCGAAAGGATTGAAAAACCAGACATTAGCGTGTATCATGGACTGATTAAGGGGCTCGTAAGGTCAAGGAGGGCGAGTGAAGCAACACAGGTGTTCAGAGAGATGATTAATAGAGGCTGTGAGCCTACAATGCACACATATATTATGCTATTGCAAGGGCATTTAGGGAAGAGAGGGAGGAAGGGGCCAGACCCACTTGTGAATTTTGAGTCTATTTTTGTTGGAGGTTTGATTAAGGCTGGGAAGTCATTAGAAGCCACCAAATACGTAGAGAGGACAATGAAAGGATCACTTGAGGTGCCTAGGTTTGATTACAATAAGTTTTTGCATTATTATTCAAGTGAGGAAGGTGTGGTTATGTTTAAGGAGGTGGGGAAGAAATTGAGGGAGGCAGGGTTTGTTGATTTGGCGGATATACTGCAGAGGTATGGGGAGAAAATGGCTACTAGAGAGAGGAGGAGAAGACGTTCTGAGTTAGTTAATGGCTCCGAATAAGCTGGGAATTGCATTGGCTACATTTTCAAATGTGCAGGTAAAGTAATATGGTAATGTTTTTAACGGGTTCTTTTGTCTGTTTTGCTATTTTCTTATGTTAATTTTTAAGTGTGTTTCATCCACTGCTTGCTGGGCCTTTCAACCTTTTTAGCTCATGGAATGCTGTGGTAGAAACACTAATCCTAACTGGTTTGTTCTTCCTGATAAAAAGGATGCTCTGTCGTTGACCCTCTAACCCCCCTTTGCCAAAATATGATATACTTTAAAGCTGATGAAAGGATTGAATGAGAAGAAATTTAGAAATATGAAAGCGTCGCTTGTCAAATTAAAGTTCTATACTCCCTTTCAGCATCGTTATATTTGGCATATCCACGTTAATTTCATGCCTGTTATAGTAAAATGTTATTTTCCTTCACTTGATCACTGCCACTTGAAATTGTAGAGTACTACACGTCATTCATGACTTTTGCTTCTCCATCACATGATTATATGGATCAAAGTTATTTTCTTGGTTGTTACATTATTTTGTTTGTAAATCCCATTCCATTACTGTTGTTCAGACTTATCATCAATTGGTTGAAGATGTATTAGATTAATTACTTAATCTCTTGATATCACATTTTCCATATGCTTAGCTCTGCTATTCTAGACAGCAACTCAAAGTAGTGCTATTGATTATATGTATCATCATTCCACTCCTATTCTACTGCTCAAAGCCATGAGAACGTATTTTACTATACTGAGTTTGTGAGAAATAGAAACATATTATGAATGAAGTACCAGGCCTCGATTTTAGAGAATCTGGTTGAAAATTTCTTTCATTCTTAACTTGGAAGTTTGTATGATACTAAGATAATTGTGTAGCAACTGTGGGATTTTAATTCAGTAGTTGATTGAATTGAAATACTTGAATTGCTTTTCTGTCGCAAGGTTTTCTTTTTAATCATCTGCTATTACTGATAAAAGAAGAATGCTTTTCTCTCTTCATTATTTTGTATTTCTTTAACTTGAATGCTATCTTTAAAATCATAGTAAGATCATCTTTGTCAAATGGTAATGAAGAGGCATCGTATCACTTTATGACTCACAAATGGTTATAAGTTGCATGGCTATACAAGATACTTGCTTCACAAGTACAAGTGGGAGGTTAGAAAAGTGTACGCGGAGGCTTCAATTCTCTACTATTTGCACCAAGTGGACGGAAATTTGGCTCTGGGATAGTGATCATATCACGTCTCGGTCATATTATATTTCATTATATTGAATAATATACTGTTATTTAAATATGACTTGTTTAATCTATGATGATACTTTGTTTCACATGGTCTTGGCTTGTGTTTGTTTTGCAATGGCTGAAATACTTCCACCAGCAAAGACGCTGAATTGTCTTGTGTTATGCAGGTCAAGTTGTTCGGTTCTGAGATTGAAGCCCGTGGGGGAGCGTCGCCACCAGCGATCAAGGACGACAGGCTCGGTGGAGAATCAAAATGAAACGCGATTTTGTGGCAATCTTGGAAGAAGAGTACCAGCAGGGGTGGATTAGGGATTCATTCTTGACATGAAATTGTGGCCTTTTGTAGCAAGCACCTAAAAGTTTCGAGTGGTGTAGCTGTACTGTCAGCAGTGGAAAGGCAGCACATGCCATGACATTTTTGAAGGCATGGAGCTCGCTGGTTGGCAGGCAGGCAGGGGAGACAGACTGTTCATGATGTACAGGTAGGCGGATAGACCAAGACCAGTTGGTGTGGAAGCACAATGCGCTTTCGTCGGCCCAAGAAACCAATATTTCTGTGCGACGTAAAGAGGAATTGCAATTTGCTCGCATGACAGCAAATCATGGCTTGCAGAAAACTGGCGTGGAAATGACTTGAAAAGATTTTCATCCCACCATTAGCTAATCATGGGAGGATATAAAATGTTCATGCACTAATCTGTGCATCTCTTGATTTAATTATGATTATTAACAAAGAAATCATCATCCGCCAGAAAGGGGACTGTTCGTTAATTTGATAGCTGGCTCTTTCAATCAGTCTTCAATAATTGAGTTTGGTACCGCTAATAAAAGATGCTCCCTTCATTCCAATAATGGAAGAGAGCAGCTCATATCCCAGTGCCTGAGCAGCACATGGGATATCATATACGGCGTCGTCGCCACCAAAAACTACTTAGTTACTGTATGTTATCAATAATGTGGTGTATGATTTTTTTTTTAAAAGTATTTTTTAATTAAAAATTTATTAAAATAATATTTTTTTTATTTTTATATGAACATGTTAAAGTTATAACAAAATAATATTTTTTTACAAAATATTAATTTAATATTTCTTTGAGAAACAAGCAAACGCAATGCAACCGTTAATGGGCTTAAAATTTAAGGAAGACGGCTTAAAAAAAATAAAAATTGCAAAAACATTCCCGTGCACATGCATCCACCGCATATTTCTCACTGAAACATCAGCGCCGTACGCAACTACCACCAGTGAAATATCATCATGCTCGTCCCCACACTAACTAACTCCCCGAGCCGCCAGACACGCACCGGCACAGCCGGTTTTACGAAGGCCTTAACCGCGCGGCGTGCGAGTATTGGCAGTGAGTTACGTGGCAAAAGCGTCACCTTCCATGGCATCCAACGGCCCAAACATACCATCACGTCTCTCTCCACAAAAGGTTCAACACAATTACAAGCAGGGAGAAAGGAGGAGTGATAAGCGAGGGCGAGCGAGAGGATTGGTCAATCCATTAAAAAAAAAAAAAACAAAGTTGCAAAAAAGTTGATAATTACTATTAAATAAAGGAAGAGAGAGGGAGAATGTGTCAAAAGTAAGATGAGAGCAGCAACACCAGGGAGAGACTGACAGACTGACTCTTCTTCTTTTTTCCCCTTATATTTCTTTGCCTTCCTTCTTTTCTATTCATAGAAGAAGATTTGATTCTTTTTTTTTTTCTTCTTTAATAATGGTCGGTTAGCTGGTTTCGATGAAGGCTTGAAACTCACGCTAGTAAAGCGAACTCTCTGTCGTTTTATAATGTGTGTGTGAGAGAGACTGAGAGAGCGGTACTAGTGCTGTTCCTTTGTTTCAGTGAAAATGGTGGATATGAGAGGAGTGAACACGTGGCAAGACGAGCTAGCGAGTTTAGTGGAGAACAGTGGTATCCAATACACTGGAGAACCTATCGGTATAATGGCGGCTTCACCGCCGATACTCGCTTCAACAAGAATGATGGAGTCGGAGACGGAAACGGAGAGTTTGAAGGAGCAAGTGACGGGGTTTCTGAAGTCATGGGGAGAGATGTTGGTGGATTTAGGGAAGGGATGTAAAGATATAGTGACGCAGAGTAATTTGGTGAGCGAAGATTCGTTCATTGTGCAAAAATTAGGAAAGCCAATGGCTAAAGCGTCGGGTAGATTAAAGTATTTGAATGAGTTTTTGCCTGAGGATCGTGACCCTGCAATTGCTTGGCCTGTCATTTTCTTCGTCCTTCTCCTTGCTCTTGCAGGTAATCGTCACAGCTATCGATACACGTATATTTCTCCATCTTCTTATGCAGCTTGTTATTTTTACTTGGATCTGCGTATGTGTTGAGAATGTGAACAAATTCTTTGCTATTTTATTTATTTATTCATTCATTTAATATGCTTCGTGATTGGACTGATCATACATACAAAATTTGTTGTGTTGTTTGCAAACAATGTGCAGCCATAAGTGGAAATAGCACAAATAATAGCTTGGTTCCGTCTGTAAAGAAAATGCGTGTACATCCACCTAGTGCTGCTCGCATACTGCTCCCTGATGGTCGACACATGGCTTATCTGGAGCAAGGCGTTCCAGCTGACAGGGCAAGGTTTTCCGTTATTGCCCCCCATTCTTTTCTTTCCTCTCGACTTGCAGGTATGGTATGCTATGGATGAGGAACTGGGAATTACTAGACTCTACCAGCTGGCTTATTAATTTGATGTCTTTAATGCCTTGTGCTTTGAAAGGTATACCTGGAGTTAAAACATCACTGCTTGAAGAGTTTGGTGTGCGCTTGGTCTCATATGACCTTCCTGGTTTTGGAGAGAGTGATCCTCATACCAGAAGAAATCTAAACTCATCGGCAATGGATATGCTCTACCTAGCTGATTCTGTCGGTATTCTTGGAAAGTTTTGGGTCCTGGGTTACTCCAGTGGGAGCATGCATTCTTGGGCTGCACTTAGATACATTCCTGACAGAATTGCTGGTACGCCAACTCTTTTATTTTTATAAATGTATGATTAGGTACTTGGCCTCTATTTTCATAGGAATTTTATGATATTCTCTTGTTTTCTGGCCTGATAATGTCAACAAAGGTAAGTATATTTTCAATTGAGTTATAGGTAGTTGGCAATGGGTTACCAAATTCAAGTTGGGAAGTGGTTTGGATTTGGCAGCATATGCAAGGATAACGTTGAGTTTTGAGAATGAGAATGGAAATCTGCCTAGCAGTGACTAAAGCCTTGCAGCAACATCGTATCTAGCTGAATGTTTCGTACATGGCTAGCTATAGTTAGATGAATTCGGAGCTTAAGAAAATGTCATTCACTAGACTTCATCGCATTGATTAATTTTACATTAGAAAAATAAAAAGCCAGGATCAATGTAATGATTTTGGTCTGGGATCAGCAGCAATGGTACCGTGCATGTGCACTAGGCAGTTCCCTCGGTAGGGGATGGTACTATTGTTGTACAATATGCGATAATTTGAATTTATAATGAAGGAAGCTTTGAACTTCTTGGACACTCTGGCTACTGCGAGCATAGCATTTCTGTACCCCTCATCTCATCTCCCCACGCCCACCTGCCTCATGAGCAGAGGTTTCAAGTTCTCAGATCACCTATATATTGATAAATATAAAAATTTGATGAAACATATCTTTCATAATCGGTATTTCTTAGTATTTCAACCAGGAGTCAGTATTTCATGGGATAAATGTCACATATATGATGTAACTTATCGTAATCTTCTTTACTGAATTTGCAGGTGCTGCCATGTTTGCTCCAATGATTAATCCATATGAGCCAAGCATGACCAAGGAAGAGATGAAAAGAACATGGGATCAGTGGTCATCAAGAAGGAAGCTATTGTACTTCTTGGCTCGGAAATTCCCGAAGTTCCTCCCTTATTTTTATCACCGAAGCTTCCTGTCTGGAAATCATGGTCGAATTGATAAGTGGATGTCTCAATCACTTGGAAAGAAGGTTAGTTTTTATTAGCTTGAGTTACTTCCTCAGTATATAAGCCTTGCCAGACTTCTCCAGTTGCATCACCTGTTTGTAATCTTCAACCTTTTTCTGTTGTTACTACAAGATGGGTTCCCCTATGAGGATTTCATCTAGTACACGACAACCACTATTATGAGTGGAAACATATGACTTCCTTCTTGTATTATTGTGTACTTGAAATAAATAGCAGTTTCTGATTCAGATGCATCTGACAATTTACTTGTCTGGATAGCCTTCATAAATTAGAACTTGTTGTGATGGATTTTATTTTGTTAATTATTTGTATAACATATGCTTTACACGTCCAGGATGAAATTCTGATCGAGGGGCCAATGTTTGAGGAGTTTTGGCATAGGGACGTGGAGGAGTCGGTACGCCTGGGGATTGCAAAACCATTCATTGAGGAAGCTGTGCTGCAGGTGTCAAACTGGGGTTTCAGCCTAGCAGATCTTCACGTGCAGAGAAAGTGCCTGAGGAATGGCATTCTTCTTTGGCTCAGGTCCATGTACAGTCAGGAAGAATGTGAATGGGCAGGATTCCTTGGTCCAATACACATATGGCAGGTTTGTGAAATGTGAAATCTTCTTTCATGATAGTGGCTGCTTCACCATCCTGATTCATAGCTCACAGTATAAGATTTCCAAGTGAATAGCATACTTTGTTTTGTTTCGAAGTTAAGTTAGACTCTGTTGTTTTAGTAAAGCCAGCATTAGCATACTGTTTTATAATTTGAAAAATTCCTGCCCCTTTTCTTACGAAAAGGTACCATGCCTGAGTTTTTTTCTGAGATCACCATCGCTATTTTGGTAATGGAATACACCTTAGTGGCAGCGTAGTCAAACTTCTTGAATTTTCAAGCATTAAAGCACACAATACTCCACTGATTTAATTATACAGTTGACATTGCAGAGTGCAACCTAGGTTGTTTTCATTTTATGTGTTGATTGATGCTGAACAGGGGATGGATGATCAAGCAGTGCCGTCCTCAATGACTGATTACATAACTCGGGTTCTACCTCGGGCCATCTTGCATAAACTCCCAAATGAAGGCCACTTCTCCTACTACTTTTTCTGTGAAGAATGCCATAGGCAGATATTCTCTACTCTTTTTGGAGATGCCCTGGGTCCTCTCAACAAGATGGCGGAAATCGATGAGACTTCATTTGAAGCGGTGGCGGAAGAAGCATCATCCATTACTGGTTCTGCCAGGAAATGATACATCAGTACAGCTATACTCTTTTAGCATGAAGGAAATCAATGTAAATACCAGAGGTCAGTGGAGAGGTTCTAATAATATAAAATAGATTTGTTTCCAGTTGTCAATTTTGTTTCTTCCCAGCACCTGCAATTTTACGATAGATGCGTGCAAGACAGCATGAGAAACATCGACGGACGAAGCAAACAACCTCTTTCAATAACGAAGGAAATTAAGGTACACTTGGATTTTATATAGGAGGGAGTAGCGAGCACTACGGATCAAAAACCTTCTTATAATTGATTTTGATGCATGATGATCGTGAACGACAAAAACACAAAATGGCATAAGAAACAGTTGCCCCAAATGTTGAAGGCTCTTTGTGTGTGAATATTATTAACGAATATAGAGATGACTGTAAAAGAAGCCGCGTTCTGACTAAAATGCAGATCCGCCACCCTTAGTCTTTCCAAGCATGGCATCTTTTGCTTGTTCTTGCCTTACCATACTTGGACAAAGTGTTCGAAGTAAGTTGTGATGATCCTAATATTGGAATCAAAGTTGTCATATGCTAAGAAGAAAAGCCATTTGCATATTTTAGTGAGGATTTGAATGGTTTGAGAAAAACTTTGTTGTGCCGTTTTCATCCCACTTAAAAAGTGTATACAGTGCTGAATCTCTTGATGGATCTTTGATAAAATAATGGAATTCGGCACAGGCTAGATGGTAATAGATTCCAAGTTGCTTGGATCAACTTTAATACCATTTTTGGAGACAACATAGCAACAAATACACGAGGCTGTCAATATAAGAGTGGCATTTCTTCAAGTTTGGCATACAAATGTTGTTATCTTAGCACATTTTTTAGTTTGGAAAATCAACAACTATGTGATCATATCCACAACACTTAAAATAATATTTTGAATTGACAATTAAACTAACCAGATGGTTAGATTGAGAAATGTCATCATATCTGAGAGCTACTTTAGAAGGAGACATCTTTAGGGCTGGTATAGTTTTAGTGATGGTATTCCCTTTTGAAGAATTTTCTTTGCTTATAAATCGGCAATTACTCTCTTTTCTCCTACTTTTATACCTTGGATGCAAGTTTAAAGACATCATTGAAGATCTAATATGGCTATAATTGGAAAATATTAGAAATTTCTACAGGAATCCCTCCAAAATAGCAAGCTATGATTTGTTCCACTTGTTCAATGATATCACACCATAACATCAAACGCTCGAGCTTCCCTTCTTGTCTGAAATTATGAAATTTATGAAAAGCATTTATTCTTATAAGCCTTTGGCAATAACATCAAACGCTCGAGCTTCCCTTCTTGTCTGAAATTATGAAATTTATGAAAAGCATTTATTCTTATAAGCCTTTGGCAAAAATTTCTTTGTCAGCTCATTTATTTTTTTCCATGTCACAATTCATTTCTTCTTCCCTTCACGCTCTTTATGTTTCTTCAAATTATCCCACCAAATGGAGACATGTTTCTTCAACTTAATTGCCAAAATTAACCTAATCAATAAAGTTTATGGTTGTAACCCTTTTCAAATTCAAATACTTCCATTTTGATTCCCCAATCACATTGTCCATTTAAAACTTGGCGAACATATCTATTAGGAACCTCTCCATGAACGCATTAGAATGATCATCTTGGAATGGATTAATGTCTTAATCTTCATCTAACACCTCACACCAAATATCAAGAGGAAGATTGTTATAACCCATAACTTGAAATCATTGTTCTTGTTATTGGAGCTACTATATATTTCTTAATTCATCCATTTTAATATCACGAAGATCACATTTACGCAAGCAATGATGTTTAGTTTATTATAACATTGCATGCTAAACAATGGTGGAACCAGAATTTTTTAAATGAGGGAGCAAATTATTAATAAATATTTGATGTTATATATTATACAGACATGTGTTATATAAAGAAATTAATTTGAAATATATGTACTAACTCAAGTTAAGCAAAATTAATTTAAGAATTTTTAAAATGAAAAAACTTACATTATAATTGTTCTCTTTAAAATTTTATATTTTAAAACTGCTTCATAATGATTTTATTTTTAATCTCATTAAAAATATCTTTCTTAATATATACAACAAACTTTTATTTATCTATTTCTAAATCTTCCAAAGACTACAAAAATTCTTGACAATAATTTTATGCCGACATATAATACATAGCATCTAAAATCATAGCATAAAAGGATTGTCACAAATTGATGTTGTTCTTGCTGACTTGTTGTTTTGTACAAGTGGATTAAACATAAATATTAAATGTTTTCTTTTTAATTTATCTATTATGTCCCTAATTTTTTGAGCTATCATGCACTTCACTTTTAATCACTGCTAGGAATTTCATTTTTCATATGAAATTCCTAGCAAAATACTTATCAATTCATCAAAACTCATTTCAATTCATATCCATTTGCATATAATATTACTCATACATATATTAATTCAACAAACCCAGAAATTATTATAAACTCTAATATTTTCAATAACTAATTAATATAGAAAAAGAAGCTAACAAAGAAAATTAATAATGTAAAGTTATTATATTAATATTTTAATATAAAAATATTTTGAAAAAAACTTTAAGGAGGCAATTGTCCCCTCTTGCACCCATGTGGCTCCACCACTGATGCTAAATATAAGAAAGATTTTACGAGAAGCCTAAAAGTTCATACAAGTGTTTTTGATCTTCGGAAGGTCTATTTTGTAATTTTTAGATGTTTAATGTGTGGTTTAAATTATTGATTTTTGTGGTTTGTAAACATACAAATGTTCGGGGGGGGGGGGGGGGGGGGTAAAATAAAGTAAAAAAGAAGAAGAATGTGTGTGCGTGTTGTTTTTTTTTATTACTTATTTTTATTTTGTGATAGAAAATTTTAATTGCATACGACAAAGTCTCTAAAAACATATAAAAAAAATTATATCTCATCGAAAAAATAAAATACATGGTATATATATATTTTTTTTAGAAAATTTAATAACCGGTTTAAGTTTACTGAATCCATGAAAATTTAGTCAATATTTCAATATCTTATAAAATTTTAATTCATGAGTTATTGGTTCATATTTTAGTATAAAGTTGGACCTACAAGTAGTCTGGTACTTAAACACACGAGTTGTGAAAAACTCTTTCACCTTCCAGGATAGATGAATTCGCTCAGGGTACTTACATATATTCTCTTCGTAAGAATTAATTTGAACACACCAGCTCATAATAAATTTGAAAAGCTAGATTTATTCATACAAATAAATCTTCAACCCAAGACATATACAGACTACCGGTTAGGAACTTATCAAAATCTTTAAATCATATTCAGATCATACAATGTAATTTATCTGAGATAAAATATGTTTTAGATACTAATATATTTCCTAACCACAATCAATTTCTTAGTATTAGAATATCTGATAAATTCAATATGCATAAGTTTCTTAATGATATTAAATCAAATATCTAGGTGATAAATTTTTTAACCCCGACACCACGTGTCCACATGCCACAATAATTATAGAAGACATTAACGCTCATAAACTAATAATCCCACAGCGCCAGGAAATGTGAGCTGACTCAACGTGATCCGGATTGCCATTTATCAACGTATCAGTTCAAGAATGGCCATAAGCACATTTATCTATTATTACAAGACTGATCAATGAAATAAAGTAAAGAGACATTTTGAACTTACATTTGTAATTGCCTTTTAAATTGTATTTCCAAAAAATTAAACATATAATTATAATTATGTTCTTAATATTTTTTTATATTTTTAAATTATTTGGATATACTATATCAAAATAATTTTTTTTAAAATAAAAATATGTATTATTTTAGTATATTTCCAAACAAAAATTATTTAAAAAAATAATTATTACCGGACTCCGAATCACACTCTAAATCAACAAGATTAAAAGAACGTTCTTAAAAGAGAGAAAATCATTGTCTCAAAGTCAATATTGAACATTATTTTTCAGTACAAATATGAAGACCTCAAACAATGGAAATAAGAGTAAATATAAACAAACAGAAAAGAACGAAGAATAAGACTGCAGATCTTTCTCTGACCAATGAATAAATAGTTAACAGAAGAAGTAGAAGCAGATGATTCAGGAATCAAATGATCCTTGCGTCCTCTCCTTTTCTCCACTTCTTAAAACAGACGATTGCTCCGCCCAACTTCATCAACACTTAAATTAAATTCCCTCGCCAGCAGCCACGCTATTTCTTGCATTTAAGCTGCTTTCCAACTTTGGGGGACCAGAATACCTCCTTCCTTTGGCTGGTGATGGAGGGTATGAAAGCCGTTTCTTTGTAGGCCCCGAGGAACCCTTTTCCTTTTCCGGTGTCCCGTCCTTTTCTGCTCCCAATAGGCTATGTATTCTGGACTTTGCTCTTGCAGATTGTGTAGGTACCATGTAACTTGGAAGCGCTGGAGAGCTTCCGAGGCTCTCATCATCTCGCACAAATGAACCTGCAATGCTATGCCTTCTACTACGATCTGACTGAACACTGACCATGCTTCTAGAGTCATCTTCAATGCCCCCAATGTTACTCCTTGGGCTTGCTGACTTCAATTTTCTAGCAACTGTAGAAGCAGCTGGCTTTTTAGGAGTTGATGGGGACTGTAGGTTCGTGGTTTTGGTTGGCCTTTCACTTTCTCTTGGAGTTAATTTATCAGAATTGAGCTGGTAGCGAGCATAAGATTTGCTTATTTCTCCTCCAGTAATGCTGCGGCTGGCACTCTTTACAGATGAGTGGTCGTTATTGTGTTCTTTCTCCATCAAGCTCCGGCTCTCCCATGGATGGGCTGCCATCCATCGTTCCAACCAGCTCCAACCCCAGGAAGGATTCCCATTCATGAACATGGGGTTTGCAGACCGTGAAGAATTCTTTAAAGTTTGCTGTAAAGGATTCTATGGGAGTTAGACTTCGTTCTTGAAACACATGGTCATTGAAGTTTTATGAAATTAACTAAAGGCTGAACATCTTTCAATCTGGCGTAAGGTACGCACAGATCATCTGTTAAGTCATGGCATATATAGTAGTGCATCATTGTGTTCCTATCATGAAAACTACACCACACCATTTTGCAAACTACTATCTACTTAATTTTTTTAGCTTGACCAAGCAAATGATTAAATTCATGCACGAATAACCAAGTTATTTAACAGACCTGTTCAATGTATTTTAACTTTCAAGAAAACTCGGTCAGCTGTCATTGCATACTTCGTTATTTATCTATATGAACTCTACCAAGCTATTTAAAAAACTATTTTACATAAAATTGTAACTTTTCAGATGTTGAAGTAGCCAGGTCAGCTGTCCTTTCATACTTCATTATTCATCTATGTGAGCCTGCACACCTTCCAGCAAAGTAAAAGAATTAGAGAAATTGATCACCTGATGAGAGAAAGCATAAGCCAGTGCTCTTTCCCTTCTCGTAGCGGCCTCAAACTTGTTTAGCAGGCTAGCTTCAATCTGTTCCTTCGACTGTAGACTGTCATCCCATTCCTCTCCAATCTGTTACAACATCAGTACACTCATTCTCAGCACAAGGGACAGGGACTGAAGCACCAGAGTTTCTATGTTAGTTCATCAGATAAGAAAAATGTGGCAGGGATCCTAAACCAGGCACTTACATGAAAACATTGCATGCCCTGCTAAATGTCCAGATATGTAGTCATTTGGAAATCTAAAATTTAGAATGCATAGGGTTCCAACAATTTGGCGTTCGTTTACCATTTAAAGAAAAAAATTTCTATCCAGTACCACTAGTTCTGTTCACAGCACTTTATGAATATCAATCTGTATTCAACAAGGCAACAAGGCTTACAAATTCCCAAACAACCTCTACGAGTTTCTTATCCATGGTAACATAGCCAAGCAAATCCATGATGACTAAACCAAAAAATAAGTCAGGAATTGAGTGGGGAAATTTGAACAGCTAATATTACGAATAAACACATAGAACAGACCCGCAAGTTTTCAAGCTCTTTGGCATGCTTCTGTAGGAGTTGTCTCTGTAGGGCCTGGTTCTCTTCTGACATTCTGATCCTCCTTGTGTGAATCTGTGACTGCACCCGAGCTAGAGTCTGCATGCAGCGGAGGGTATGTGTTGCTTGCCTTTTTATTCTAGGCCCTTCCATCAGAGATTTGAGCCTCACCAACCCTCTCAGAGCCCGCAATGCTCTTCTGGCCTAAAATAAAATCAGAAGAAATGAAAATATAGCTTATCAATTGAAATTGACAAGACCACTGAAGTTTGAACTTTCAACCCCCCACCCCCACGAAAAATTTTTTTAAAAAAAAGAGTGAAAAAAGCAAAAAATATTCTTCTCTAATTACAAGAAAACATATGAATACCTAGTTTATATGAATTGTTAATTATCCTTTTGCTCCAACATCAATAACAAGGGCAATGCAGCAAAACACATACCATGTATCCTCTGAATGTTGTTTGAATCTTAATTGCCGCCTCTTCTTCCATTGATTTGCCAGCATATTTGTTTACCTTGGTCAGTTGAACAACCTCAATATTGGTTTGGACAGTAGTCGGAGCAGGCTCAGGTACTGCAGCAGTGGCAACTGGAACAGGGAAAGTATGCTGGTTCACTTCATCTGTTGTCTCAATTAATTTCACTTCTTCTGGTTGAGGAGGAGGAGACAGCATTGTAACATTTTCTAAAGAAGTGGAATCCGAATCCAGTTGTTGCTTTCCAAACCATTTCTTCTTTGATTTATTTGATGTCTAAAAATAATAGAACCAAAAGTATTAGAGAAAGAACCACTAGAGATTTTCTAAAACCACCGACGATTCAAAATCAAAAACCATATCCTTCTAAATACCTGGTCTGTCTTCTCCTTGGGATCAGGGCTAAGAGCTTTCTTTACACTAGAAAACCATTTTCCTTTCCTCCCCATCTTCTGATCATTCCCCAAAACAACCTTTTTCAGAATCAAATCAAAAGATCAAGTTGGAAACATAAATTGTGCATCTTATGCATTACCAGATCACACATGTTTTAAACGGAGGAAAGTTAAGTTACAAGTGTGATTAATAACCAAAAAACCTTTGCCATAAGCAGAGATGAAAAACTACGTTGGCAAGACTAATGATGGTAAAAAAAGGAAGAAATTTAAGAATATCATGTGTACAATGCATACAACTTTACTTTTTCATGACAAAAGAAAATAGCTGGATTGTTGACTTAATCCAGTTTCTCTCTGTCCCACAATATTTGTCAAGTCAGCCAAGAAACTAGCACAATTAAGCAACTATTTTACTATTACCAAGTATCGAAACTAAAATAGATAGCAAAAAGAAAAAGAACTTAGATTTTGCTGTTTTTCCCACATTTTCTCATCAACAAAAGAGAGAGATAAATTTAAGAAAATATATTTTTAAGACCACCGACAAACATCCAATGCAGAAAATTTGTCTCCTTTTTCAACAATTTCTCCGAGACCAAGATCCAAAAATTTTAAGCCCAACTACAAAAACTCAGTTTCAAGCAAAGTACCGGTGGGCAGATTTCTTTGTTGAAATCACAGATGGGTCTCTATCTTCTTCTTCTTCTTCTTCTTCTTCTTCTTCAGAGTAGAAAACAAAAGGGATTATTAAGGAGAAGAAAATGAAAAGCTTTATTTGACAAGAAAGATCTTTTCTTTCTTTGGTTTCATTCAATGATGAAGAAAGAGTGTAAAGGAGAGGAAAGAGGAAGTGAAGAAGACACAGCTGGGAATGGTATAGCAGCAGCTAAGTGTGGCCCCACTACTCTCATCTCTGAATTGGTAAAATGGGACCCACTTTCATTGATGTCTCGCTCCGTTTCTTTCGGTGCAACGATGGTAATTTTGATACATTTCTTTCATTCTTAAAAGCTTTCCAGTTTTTCAGGGAACAAAATTCTACTGTCTGTAAACACTAAAGTACAGTAGTAACTAACACTTGAGATCTAACCCAACATGTGCAAGCATTACCAAGTCTGTAAAAACAACTCCCTCTTACTCAACAGAACCAACTTGTATTATCTTTTTCCTTTTTTTTTTTAATCTTTTGAGGCTATTACCACTCTCACTATTAATACACAACAACTATCTTTTTAAAATGACTAATATGCTCTTTAACCCATTAAAAACTAAACTTGTAATCCCTTTCATTTAAACCAGAAGCAAAAGTTATTAAACCCGTTTTGAATTGGTTGACCTGGTTAAGAGATCCAGTTTTTGATTATAAGAGTTGACCTGAATTATCTTAAAAAAATTTTAAAAATAATATTTAAAATTTTAATATTTAACATAAAAAAATTAAAAACTAATTTATATGAATATAAACTATATATATTATAAATAATAAAGTTTAAAAGATTGTTTTAAATTTTTTTTATCTCATATTGTAAAAATATTACCTTTATTTTTTATTTCGAAATATTTAAATTAATAAAAAAAATTTATCCCATACTAAAAAAACATAATTTTTTTTTATAAATATAATATATATATATATACACACACACACCTTTTTAGCTTTCATAGTAATTTGTTTTTTACCATTAAAATAAAACTATTATTTTAGATGCCTTGTTTTGGGGAGCACCCACCTAGAAAAAAAAAAATGTAAGGTTAAGTGTTTGTGCATTGATGTTTTGGCTTAGCAGGCAAAAATATTAGTTTGTTTAGGGAGCCCCCACCAAAAAAAAATGTTCCTGTTATAGATGAATATGTTAGTGCATTTGTAAATTATTTACTTTGTTTTTGGAAACAATCACCAAGGAGAATCTGTTCCACCTCTCAATAAATAGATATTTGCAACCCTGGTTTTCTTCTATTTTCAAGCTTGATAACTATAATTTAGAAGGGAAAATAAGTATTAAGCTTAGATATATAACCTAATCTAAGAATTTTTGTATTTGTCCATCTTCAAGATATTTTTACCTAATCTAAGAATTTTTGTATTTGTCCATCTTCAAGATATTTTTTGATATGTGATAAAAAAATTAGATCATTATTTTTAGTGAAATGCTAGTCAATGAACTAAGCTCTAACCTTTTAATGTGAAATAAATTAGCTAATATTTATTAAAAATAAAAAGTATTGAGTGATAATTCACTTATTGTTTGATTTCTACATTCTTCTATGTTACTATTATTGAAGATTCATTTTTTAGTCATGTGTTTACTCTACATTAACCAAGATGATATGGGTAGTGTTTGATATTGTGGTAGAAATTATTTTTCAAAGTGTTTTTTACTTGAAAATATATTTTTTATTTTGTTAAAATTTATTTTTAACATAAACACATTAAAAAATTAAAAAAAAAACCAAAAAAATTAATTTAAAGTAAAACAAATTTGAAAAGTACAGCTAGGTCACACAAACAAACGATGCCTTATTTGATTAGCATAAAGCAGCTCAAAAATTTGTTAACTATAGTTATAAAAAAATTTACTGAATTGTTAAACCAAAGTAAAAATAAATATCAAGTCATCCAACCACATCAAATCATTCATAAAAGGAAAAGTATTAGGCTTATTAGAGAATAAATATTTAAGAGATTTTTTACAATTTAGAAATTCTAAATAATTAGTTAATCTACACTGATATTTTGACAAATGGAAATGAGGTTTAATCATTGATGATGGATGTGTCCCCCAGCAATTATTAGCCTAAACTACTTTTAACACATTTCTCTCATCAAGTAAGTTGGTCAAGTTGACTTAAACAGGTGATGAGGGATATGTTTATGATCTTAAGATGCTCGAACTGAGAATACATAACCTCATCTCTTTATGGGACCTACTTGAATCTACCTCACCTTTTTTTGGTGAATTGATTATGTGTTTTCTTAGATAGAATTTATATATATGAGTTTAGCTACGAAGATAAAATATACGTGTATTAAATATAATCACTTGTCTTTAGTACATTTACGTCATTCAATCATAATTGTGCCCACTTAATAATGGTTGTCATGTTGAGCTTTGTTTAAACTCAATTAGTAATCTATATGACAATTTTTTTTTCTCTTGAATAAAACACCTCAACCCATTAGGATTTATAAATCCAAATGATTTTTATTTGCCACGGGGTTGTAGTCATTTTCCTTCTTTTTTTTCCTTTATCACCTATCAAGTGGGTGTGGTTCATGGATATAAATTTACGTCGATGAACCACAAGGGAAGGAAAACATTTTTCTTTTGCATTTTGGTGTTTTGACCTTCATTTTCTTCATTATTTCCTATAAACAATTATAAACACACAAACACTACATAGCCTTTAACAAAACTTTTCCTAGATTTATGTTAACTTAAGTATCAAAGGTCCTTTATACCATATAAGAGACTTGTTTTACATGAATTCATGAACTACCACCCCAACCCAGCCCATCATCAACAACTCTTCGAGCCCAATATTTCCAAAAGTTTGCTCTAGACTATGTTAATGGCAAAGTCGGTGGGAACATCAATCAAAGGTCGTTTCATTCTCCTTTACTTTTTGCTAACTCTTTATCTTTTTTCACTACAAATAATCCAACTTTAAGACACATAAGGGATAAGAGCTCCTTATTACAAGCATTTGATTAACGTCTCTAAATCTATAACAACTTACCCAACAAGTGTGAATTCTTACTAAGGCTCTCTTGGCTATGAAAGAGCAACTTAGGGTATTGTCTTCTCCTTAACAAGTAGTATAGCCTTTAGGTCCACCACTGGCATCACTAAATACATGTAGATGTCTTCATTTTCTAGAAAAGACAGCTTAAAATGATGTGCAAGAAAGTAGATAAGAGTGTCATCACTTTTAGAATCCATCTCAAAGTCTTTCTCACCATAAAAAAGAGCATGTAAGATCTAATACTCCAGGCACAATCTCTATAAGTCTAAAAAAAATCATTAAGCACTTATAGCCGTTAACATCACCATTACTCCTCATTAGAGTCTTTCTTACGCAATTTTATACAAAAATAAAATCCATGAAGAGGGTTAAAAGTCACAACCATGTGAGCCTATAAAAAATATTACAACCCTTTCAAGGTGATAAGTTCTTCATTGTCTAAACTAGAGTGGATATTCGTCACTCTATGGACTTCATTATCAAAAAATGAATTTAGACAACCATAATGAGCTCGCAAACTTAAGAGAACACATACAAAATATACATCATAGCTTAAAGCTCATCATACAAGATAGTGATGCCAGATGCAATATCCTTGTTCGCCACGTTTATCTGATTTACTCGAGCATGGTATCAGAACTTAGAGTCGGCTTCTATACTTGATTTATATTATCTTTGTGGAAAGCTTATTGTTCATTTTAGCACAAGTATTCAAGTTAAAAATAGCTCAATTAAGCCCTTTTACTATCATAAAATAAAATATTGAAAGCATTATAATATATTTAAAAAAGATTTAATAAAGAGATGTTAAGGCTAGAGGGCTTTATATAACTAGTCGTTACTAAGGCCTTGGCAAATGGCGTAAATGACCCAACCTTGTAGAGAGAGTTGCATGCTCTTCTTAATAGGAAGACCCTCTTGAAGGTAAAATAGATCATGAAAAAACATATTCGGGTAGAAGAAAATGATAAAATTGTCTCCATGATATCATCTTTATATGTTGTTCTTTATGAATTATTTGAATAGGGTACTCTCCAACCTAGGTGAGAGAACACATGTGCTCTGGGTGAACCACAATCTTTATGGTATTCATCGTTGAATAACTTTGTAATGTCTTCATAAAATATATCTCCATATAATTGCCCCCAATACTTTCAACAAGAAATGCCTTCATAAAAATATCTTTATAAAAACATCTTCATGTCTCCATTCGATTCCCTATCCTCGGGTAAAACATAGGGTTACCTAGACACAATCTTAGCCGAGTACACAAAATTCTCCATCTGACAGAAGGATCACAAATTAAAAATCTTCATATCTCCATGAAAACGTATCTTCATAAGTGATCTCCTCGAAGATCCCCTAATGAATAACCATGTATAGTCTCTATGAAATAGTCCCTATATGATGATCTCTATGGTGAATCACCAAGTATAATATATAGGAAATAGTCTTAATACAATAGTCTCCATAAAATATTTGCCATGTCATTTTCTCTGTAGAATATTCATAATGGAATTTTCTCCATAAGATGTTCCACCATGGTTGAGAGCTTTTCCTTTATGCCTTGGTATAATATGTCTCAATTTGTATCTTCATTCAGGTATAGAGACAACCTAGTCCAAACTCAAAGCATTATCAACTCCTACATACAAGGAACAACTTTGTCCAAGTTTAAAGACTTTTTTTGTCTCGGATACAAGATTGATTCTCTGTGACTAATATCTATGATAATCTCTATAAAAAATCTTCATGGGATATCATCATACCGAGTCTCCATGGGGATCTCTATGATAAATATCCATGAAAGTCTTCATGAGAGATTCTTCATGAGAAGTCTTCATGAAAAACTTTAATATGACTTGCCAAAGATGATCTCCATAAAATATAATAATAAAGAAATATTTTCTCCATCTGACTCTAATCAAGGTGAGAGAGCACCTTTACCCGAGTACAACGTGCTTTCCATTCTTCATTCAGGCTAGGGCAATATCTAACCTGCATACGATGGTCTCCAAAACAATCATGAAGGGATAACCTAGTCTGAACAAGATAAAGAAGACACAATCATCCAGGCTAAGGTTATACTAATCCCGAACAAAATAAAAAGTCAATGAGCCACCTTAATCGAGTATATAGGCACCCATTTTCCCCAAGTATAAAGACAACATTTTTCTATAGACGTGGGGTTACACCAAGTCCAAGTTCAATATCACAATAAAATTTTAAAAACATCATAGTAGAGCCTTAGCCATTTCAGAAGGCATGTTGGCTAATCAAACAAGATGACCAGTTAGTCAAAACTTGATGACTCGTATATAAAAGGTAGGGTCTGCTAAAATCACATGTACAATAAAACCATCTTATCTCAAACTAAGTGAACCTTACTTTAAAAGATGAGGCAACTGAAAAAGGATGTGTTCTTCTAGGATAATAATGCTTGAACTGCTCTTACTTTATTTCTCAAACCAAGTCAGCCAGATTAACTTAAGTAGGTGATGAGAGATGTCTTATGTAACACCTCACCCCACTAGCAAGATTGTCCGCTTTGGCCCATGGGCCTCACGGATAAGCATTCTTCATATAAGGCCCTCCCCCAAGTCCCCACACATCGATTTGAGATATTACATCTCCCTTGAGCTAAAAATGCCTAATATAGGTATACTTGACTTTAGCTTTCCACGGGATTTAATCAGATGGACATCACCTCTTTTTAAAGGACCAACCTTGTGCCTTTCTTCTTGGCAACCGACCATGTACTCTTCTAGATAAGGCTTAAACCCTTGAATCCAATTATGAAGATGAAATGGACATGCATTAAATACAACCACTTGCCTCTGGCGCATCTATATCATTCTGTTACAACTACATTCATTAAGTGGTGGTTGTCTCACCTTATACTCCTTTAAACTTAGTTAGCAATCCACACAATTAGATTCTTCTTTCCATGAATAGAACATTGCCATCGATTAAGATCTATAAATCCAAATTATTGTTATTTTTCTAGGGGTCATAGTATTTTCCCTCTCTTTCTTTTTTTTATTACCCTGAAAGTAGGTATTGTTCATATGTCCACGAACCACGAGGGAAGAAAAACATTTTCTTAACATTTTAGTATTCTAACATTCACATTCTTTGCTATTTGTTGCAAATAGCTATAAACACACAAAAATAATACACAGCTTCTAAGACAACATTTCTCTTATTTTCATGCTAAATTTAGATATTGGACTACCAGCATAGCTCATTATCAATCAAGCCCACTAACTTGCCATGAAAATACCAAAAAATTTCCTAAAGTTTGCACCAGACTTTGTTAATCATATTCTTAGAAATTGTTATCCACAATCATAATAAAAAGATTATGATGGACCGTAGAAAATAATTACAAAATATTCATAACTTTAAATTTCAATTTTATTTTTTTATTCCTTCCAAGGAAAAACAACTTAAATGGGTCATTCTAAAAAAGTGTATTATTTCCTCTTTATTTTCCTTCACACTACAATATTTTTTTTTCATTAAAGGAACTTCTATAATTTCTAAAAAAGTTGTCCTTTTCCTTCCCTTTTTTTTTGTATCTTTCTTAAAAAACTTTTTTAATAATAAATATATATTCTCTGACTATTTCACAAACAAAAAATAAAGTTTTTTTCAATTGAATTGTATATCTACATTTTAAACTAGAACATTCCTGTTTTTCGTTCCTGTTGTAAATACATACAGATACATATCTCAATATCTCAAGGACAAGGACTCTTTAAATACGAGACGTTCATTTCATTAAAATTTCATATTCTGATAAACTCAAAAAATACCTTGTATTAAATAAATAATATGCATAGGTGATCCATATTTATTTTATTATTTTTTTGCTTTTTTGAAGAATAATAAATAGCACTGCGACTTAAGGGCGATTCTACTATGTATCTGTATCCAAATTCCAACTTTCTCAGCCTTCTTTATGTCTCTCAGCAATCACCCGAAAATGACATAAATCTGTGTGCGCTCTCGCTAGCCGTTGCCACCTGTGACTGCAACGTTAATTTGTGCTGGTTTTTTGTTTTTTTCCGCTCTGTTTTCTCTTCATTTTTGGTTGCTTGATTATGAAAGAAGGCCTGGTTTTGTATGATTGAGTCGTATAAACCCTAAAGGTGGGGTGGGGCAGGGGAAAACTCAAATAAACCAACTTCGAAGGCATAATCAAATCCTAATGAGTAGCCTTCATGCCTTGTTGATTCAACAACTCATCCAATAATTGTAGCTGGTGTGGAGCCTTTTGATGCTAATCTTGACTTGGTGTAGGGCCATGGCTGTTAGCAACCTAACAGCTATGGTTCCTCCTCCAATGGGCTTTACAGTGATGAGATGAGAAATGCAAACCAAGTAAAGTAAAGTAAAGTAAAGTGTTTGGTTATCAATCCATTTCTAGTTATCTGATTAAGAAAATAAAGAGAAGGAAACAACTAGAATCGGCAAAAGATAATTAGCAGGAGCAATTATTGGTAATCTAATCGTGCAAAACAAACAAAATTCGGAGGAAATGCAGCTCAGCTTTCATGTCCATCTTGGAGCTTGCTTCTGAAATTACTCGGGACAGCTTCGTTCGTGATGGTGCACGGTGTTTTCCTTTTTTTTTCTTTTTTTATATATAAAAAAAATCATTAATTTTCCAGAAGCTTGTACATGCCAGCCTAATTGGCTGAAATTGCAGCCCAAAATTCCAGCCTGGACAGCTTTAGTTTTCAGCCCAACACTAATATTACCGATAACTTTTTAAGCGGGGTCAATTATTCAAGAAAACAAATTACCCTGAATATCAGATAATTTAGTCGTTTGTTCATTAGTCGTTTGCCTCCAATCTTTTTTAAAAAATTAGTTTTTAATATTTTTTGTTTAAAATCTACCCTCTTCACAAAAGGGATCCCAGAAGAGACAGGACTGAAATACCATAAAAAAAATAAAAAAAACCTAGCCCCCTTCATCCTTCCCCGCTGCCAAAAACCCATCAGTCTCTCCCTTTGCCTTTTCTCACCGGATTCTGGCCAAACCATAATAACTATATTGCCTCTTCGATCACAGAACTATAATCGCGGCCTCATCTTCGCCCGATCACCATCGACGCCCACTTTTCTAACCATCAAGACTAGTTGTCGTTCCTTCCTCTCATAACCACTAGCCACTGCCACAAGCCTAGCGCTGCCGCCAACGCAGCACCCGACGTTCCCCTTAATAGTCTCTTACTGTAACAATCCCTAATCGCTATCATAGCATGACCCAGCAGCCCCCCAAAGCACCATCGCCCAACCACTTTGTTCCAATCACAAATCCAACCCAGCCACTTAGCCATCGACCCGATCTCCTCATGCCAGTAACTTGAACCACCCACCAATAAATCGATCTCCTCCTCTTAAACCCATAAACACCCAAAGAAATCAGATCATAGCGGTCTTTTTTTGGGATTCCCCCTCAAATACGAACAACTTGGCAAATGAATTCAAATATCACATCTCCATTAAATTTCCTTCCTGAGAAAAGATGTATTTATATGCCAATGTTTTTCAAGATTTCTTGATTTCCTTCGTTTAATCTAACTATTTAGTTATGCTGTTTGGAATATCTGTAGAATTTAATTGAATTGAGAAGCTTAACTATTTTATTTTTAATTTGAAATTACATGGTATATCTTCAAAGAGAATAAATATTACAGGAATGACTTGTACATTATGCTGGCAAACTAAAATTAAAAAATAAAACATCAAATATGATTGAGGAGATGCAACCTAGAACTAATTGGGTATAAATTGAATGGACTGCCACTTTTATTTATTTATTTTTTGTTTTTTTTAATGCTGTCGCCCCTACCAGCTGCATTTTCGAGGAAACAAGAGCACTGGCCACCGCTGAGATTTTAATGCCAAGAGAGGTCAAACATGAATTAAAAATGTTCCCTTTCAATGATTAGGAATATTCTTGGCTGTGATAATAAGTGCAAGTGTCTCGGATTATGTTGCCAAGATGTTTCCCCTGGAATTAGAAATATGATCAGATCGATCGAATGGCATAACTACATGGCATGCACATGCAGGCAAGCAAGCTACAGCATCATCTTGTTCTTCCATTCAAAGACAGTTTTAAACATCATCAATGACAAGAGCCTCCTTTTCTCATAATTTCCAAAGAAAAGTTTTAGGCTACAGTGTTCAAAGAAAGAACTGCAGCAGGAAAAAACAGGAGAGGAAATTGTTGAGCTCTTGCTTCAGTAAGAGCCTCTCTTGAATACATACTACCGTTCAAGGATATGCAAAGGTGGAAACCAAAATTCCAACTATTGTCATTACCGCACCAAGGAACATCAATTTTCTCCAATCAACTTTGTTCCAAGCGCAAGGTTTGCAAAAAAAAGATGAACTAAAGAGAGGCAGAAGGAATGCTAGAGAGACGACAAAGACATTGTTGAAACTAAATTTTAACCTTTTTTTTTTTTTGTTAAAATTTGAATTTTTTATTTTAAATTAATTTTTTTAAATATTTTTGGTTTATTTTAATGTGCTGATATCAAAAATAAATTTAAAAAAATAAAAAAATAAACATTATTTTAATATTTTTCCAAGTAAAAAACACTTGGAAAATTAACCGTTACTATACTCTCAAAGAAAAGTTGTAGGGTTTTTTAGAAAAAAGAAATACAAGTATTTTTAGAATAATATTTTTTATTTGAAATTATAATTGGAAATCAAAGGGTTTTTTTAATCTAATTTGCTTTTGTTTATTTTTTATGATTTGAATTTTATTTGAAACTCGAATCAATACCCTTCAAAAATTCCAAACAAATAAATTGATTTAATCCTAGAAATTAAATTGAACTCCAATAGTTTCAAATAATCAGATAAAATTTAAAATATAAACCATAATTTTTTTAAAAAATAGAGGTAAAGTAAAGAATAAATAGCTAAATTATAAAGTGTTCAATGTAATTTTTTCTTTAAGAAATAATATTAATATTAAATTATTTTTATTACTAATATGTTTATTTTATAATAAAAAGATTCAAATAAAATAAAAATAAAGTTGAGGTTGATTTTGTTTATTTTCGATGTTTTAGTATAAAACAATTCTTAGTGTTAGTTTACAATGCGGAAAAAACAATAAATTTGTCATAAAAGAATTAAATAATTTAAATATAAAATAAATTAAAATTCTAAATATTTTTGGTTGAGTTAAAATGATAATCCTTCGTTATTAAATGACTAAAATAGATATAGGGTAGAACTTTCAAATCAAGAAAGGATATGTGTGTTGAATGACTTTTCAAATAATATTTTATTAGGAATAAAAAGTCAGGATGAACAAGAAAAAGCTCAGCCATAAATAAGCACACGTAGAACGGCCTCGTTTAATATGGTTGTACAACATGTTCAGGGAGGTCATTTCAAGTGAAAAGGCTCCAATATCCTAATAACAAAAAAGTTAAACTAGAAGATAACAATATTATGGTAATTAATAGGCATATTTTACTAGTACTATAACAGTGTAATTGTTTTTTTATTCTTACTAAAAAAATCAATAAATTTTTTTTTGGAGAGGTAATTTAGTTTTTTTACATGGTTTATTGATCATTATGAATTTTATTTGGCAACTCAATCTTTTAGCCTTTTTTCACCTCAATATAATTACTAAATTACTATTTAAAAGCAAAAGTTAATAAAAAATTTTCCAAGTTCATTTTATTCTTTTCCTTATGGCTATCACAATGAAATTACAAAAACTATTATTCAAAGCAAAAATTGATAAAAAAGAAATTGGATGATATTTGCATTGCACACGTCAGTGCATAGGAAACTCTGTCACCTTTAGGTTTGGAAAATTAATCTAAGTTTAGGGGATTCGTTCGAGTTTATTTGTTTTTTTTAAGCGATTTATATTTTAGTTTTATCCCTCAATATTTATTTATTTTTTCAATTTCATTATCATTTAATTTTTTTTATCTATTCGATTTGGTTCTTATTTTGTATTATTATTGTTCGTTTTGTTTTAGATAATTTTTAGAATTGAATTTTTTATCACAATTTCAACTTCCTTTAATTTCATTCCCATGTGATTTGATCTCATTAAATTCCTTTTGGTTTGAAAACTTTTTATTTTTTATATTTTGATTTCATCCCCTAACACTAAATTGGTTGGAAATTGAGTTTCATCGTTAAATCTGGGTCTAGTATTCCATGAGTTACAGGTATGGAAGATTAATCCAAGTTTAAAAGATTTGTCTGAATTTGCTTGTTTTTATTTGTATTTTTTAAAACTAATGTTTTTTAGTTTCATCCTTCATCATTTATTTTTTTCTCAATTTCATCTTTCTTCATATATTTTTTTTTAAAAATTTGATCTTCATTCCTTTAATTGCTATTTTTTATATGATTTTTAGAATTGAATTTTTTTTATAATTTCATCTTCCTTTAATTTTTTCCCTATATTATTTAATCCTCATTCTTTTTATTGTAGTTCCTTTTGGTTTAGATAACTTTTTTTAATTTAAATAATTTTTAGATTTTATCCTCCAATATTAAATTGGTTGAGAATCGAGTTTTTTGATTGAACTCAGATCTAAAATTCCACAAAATATAGGTTTGGAAAATTAACTCATATTTAGGGATTCACCCTTGTTTGTTTGGTTTTTTCTCTTTTCTTTTTTGAGCTAGTGTTTTTTTAGTTTCCATTCAGATTTATTTACTTATTAGATATCATCTCTATTCTTTAATAGACACTAGGTCAATTAGTACTCAATCAAGGCCTAACTGGAAAGAGGATGAGTTTTCTAATCGGGTTAAGTTATTATGGTAATATCTATTACTTGGATCGTCAATTTCACGAGTTAATACATGTCAAAACAAAGAGTTTCCATCTTTTCATTTCACTTCTTGGATTTTTTTAAGATTTAATTCTTTGATATTTTGTTATTTTGCATTTGAGCTAAAGTTAGGCAAAGATTAAAATAGCGGCGACATTAATCTTTTTTAACTAGATCGCTATTTGGTTAGGGCGACCAATTCACTTTTTTGCATGTTAAGTTGAACTAGGCACTCCAACTTTGTTTTTCATTTATTAACATATATGGTGATTGATTAATTTGATCTAATATATTGGTTAGGTTTTTAATTCTCATTTCAAATATTTTATTATATATATATATATATATATATATATATATATATATATATATATATATAATGCTTGCTTTTTAAAAAAAAAAATACAATGATTGAATTTTGATTCAGCCTATAACAAAGCGTGGCCTAAAGCCAGGTAAAGCATCCTAAAATATATAATATTAGTGGTTGTGTTTTTAAAACCAATAAGGTCAATCGACTCGAATAAAAATCATAACTATGAAATCATGTTAAAATCATTTGTTTTGAAATTATCCTTTATTTAAGATCGGAATGATGTATTTTTGGAAAAACAATTTTAAAAAGTCAAATCATAACTTGTTCAGTTCTTACCATATTACAAGTTAATCTATCATATTAATTGAGTTTGATTAACGAAAGGTAATTTAACATGAAACTTAATCTGTACAAGGTACCGGATCGGTCAGTTACTTTACCTGGTGAGCTATCCCATGTTTAATATGAATGATAAAGACATTGACTCATGTTTGGTGAGTAAAGTTGCCTGAAAGAACCTAACAATTGACTGTCATGCTGTTAACAGTTTCAAGCTACCTGCTACCATCACACCACCTCCTTTTATTTTACTAAAGGTCTGGATTGAGATTCAAGTGAATTTAAATACTTGAAATTAAATTATTTTTATGAACGCAGGGGAAAACCCACTCACCGACGACTGGAATTTGTCTAAATAAAAATAGAATTGACCTCTTCATTTTTTTTTTATTGGGATTAAAGAAGGCACAAGTGGTTTTTGTGTAGAGGTCAATTGGTTACGGTGTCTCCATCATGGATGTGACCATTTCTTTCAATCCAAATACATAGCTTTCCAAGTTATTATGCTCTAATTAGTCTCTGGTGTCAGGAAATTGATTGTGCAGTAGGAAGTCAAGTTATGGATTACCTACTCCTTGAGATAAATCACTCCCTCAATTTTTCTTTTTAAGTGAGGGAATCCAGACATGGACACTCATTCTAAGATTTACTTCTTCAGAAATCTAGTTTTTGTTGCTGAATAACAATGATTCTGTGTAATCCAAAGGTCATTGATTTATGCTATAAACAGACTAGATAAAGGAGGAAAAGAGAGGATTTATACATGTAAAGAATTGTAATCTGCTCATCATAGGATCAATATATTTGAATCTCTCTACACGATTTTGTCTTCTTGATTTTCCTGATAACTTGGTGATTTTGAAGTAGGAAGATTAAGACGCCAAAGCATGATTTTTGAGCAGTCCTCTGGTGGGATTCCCTTTAACTTTGTCTCGTCTTCAAGAGCTACTTGTTTGACGAATTTGATTGAGTTCTGTAAGAAAAAGAAAAAAAACAAAAATGAATGGGAGGAGGAAGTAAAAAAGGCCCAAAGTCTTGACATCTTGGGACGTTTTCTTTATCCTTTAAATATCACAATGATTTCCAGGTTTGTTATGCACTAATCCTACAAGTTATTTCAAGGAATTCGCAAAAAACCTGTACAGGATTCATCGAAGATTTATATTCTAGCTACTACGACAAGTTCATTTGCAACATGAAGGTTAGTTACTTTTAATGTGTTTGAAGGGGCCTACCTAGTCATGATTTCAGAGGTTGGTTTAAGTTAGATAGGCACAAGTACCTGTGATGTTTGCTGGACCGATGAAGGGCGACCCCATCTCTCAGGATCCCAGAGGATTGAGCTGTTGAATCCAAAACTTGAAATGTGAATTGGAGGCCTTTTATCCGTTTCGTTGTTCATTTTCCTTAGATGCCATCCGATAACCTGCGAGGAATCACATACAGGTCCTTCAATTATCACTTTCTTCTCGTTCGCTGAAAGTAATGCCATTGGCCATGTTCCAAACACCCTGCATATTATCCATCGAAAGGAAGTTCTGTCGATAATCAATGAGCAATTATTATGAATCTGTTGGTGCTATTAGAAGAATTCTGGCACTTGAATATCTGGCACAGCTATTGATTCCATTCCATCATTCATCTTTTTTTAAGCTTTTGCAGGGCGATTAGTTAACGTAGACCTCATTTTTCTACAAATGAAAGCTACATAACTACGAATATAAAGCACAAGCTGCCCCCCTTGCTTGATAGACAAATCACCTAGCCTAACCACCCATTGAAAGAGTCAAAAATCAAATAAAAATGTGGGACTCTTTAGAATGGTATTGTTTAATTTCCCCTGCCCAATCATACATTTTCTGGTAGAAAAATCTGTTTATAAACTTTAAAATATATAGATTTGGTACACCTAAGCAATCACGCTTCAAGTCTCCCATTGGATTTTGTTTAACAAGTTCTTAAACTTTGAGAATTCCACCCACCAGCCAGACATTTCTTGTTTTATTTTTATATCTATTTCATGTTCTTTCTTGAATTTCTTAGTGACCCCAACCTAAAGCATAGCATTGACAATTTTAAAGCTCAACTTGCGAAGCACCAAAGAAGAAGGAGGTAAGAAAAATTAACATACTCAATTTGTCTAATCTCGTCAAAGAAGCCTAGATCGTAAACATTGGAAAGCCTGGCAAAATGAACAATCCCGCTCAGCCTGTGTTTTTCAATGTGCCTTAATGCAACATTCCTTTGATGATCCAACTCTGCTTCGGGATCTGTAAAATTCTCCTTGAACACCAAATGCCTATACATAATACCTGTTTTCCTAAGGACCTCCGATACTTCATCTGAATCTGATTGCCCTTCCACAACAATCCACAATAATGGTGGGGGAACCAGCCTGATCGTATTAGCTAACCTCCTCAAAAAAACCCCTTGATACGGATCTTTAGTGCTTGTTGGCGTAACGATTATTGCCAGTCGTCTTGGCGCTAACTTGGATTCTGTTTCTTCTTTTTCCAAGAATGTTGCATGTTCAGATTCCTTAGAGCTTGGTGGAGCTGGTACTGCAGTTTCAGCTATCAAACTTCTGTTGACATTACTAGCATGTGGTGTACTTGCTGCCTGCTGGTGCAACATTTCAACAGGTTGCGGCAAGGATTGCGATTTATTTGATGCAGCAACATGACTAGTAAAAATTGAAGCCTTGCCTGCTGGAGCGAAACCTGTAAAAAACCCCATAACAAAACACAAACCAAAATGAACTATAGCTTTCTTCCATAACTGAACTCTCCTCTTTGATCTTTCCACAGAGCCCATCAAGCTAAACCCCTCAAAAACGTGATCAAAATCCAAGCTGTTGGCTCAGATACTGACCGCTGAGTTTTGGGGAAAAAGAAAGGGATTCTTCGAGAGAGATTGAGAGATGTGGAAGACAACAATTAATATACAAGGAGTCGTTTTATAGCGAAGTTGTGTGTTTTTTTGTGGAGGTTGAAGCTAACTGGTCGATGACAGGTACTGGCAAACTCAAAAGCCACATTATGATTATTCGGAACCCTTTTTTTTTTTTTTAATTTGACGAGGCTTTGCTTCGTTTAGTTGTCACTTGAAGTGGAAGAAATCATGGAAAAATATGTTCATTGGGAAGGACTTGAGTTGCTATCTGCACCAGATAGTTGGTGGGATGCTACCCATCAGCAAAATATATTTAGAAAAAAAAAAAAACTTGTTTTATATTAACTTGTTGTTAAGATTAATCATAGAGGGTGTGAGTTGTGTCTGTTTAAAGATAATTTTATTACATATACCAACCTCTTGTTAGAATTTTGGAAAAAGACCTAGCTGGTGACACATGATCATATAAAAAATCTATTACACACCATGATTGAATTACGTACATTTTCATCCATGATTTTTTTTATGATTGTGTGATTAGGTCCAAAACCGGCAAAAAAAAAAAAAAACTCTCCTTTTATTACCCTTTAATTTGACCTTGCTGTCTTAATGTGTTGACTTAGAATGTTTGAAATTGTAGTAATAATTGCTTTTCAAAGTGTTTTTAGTTTAGAAATACATTAAAATAATTTTTTTTATTTTTTTAAAATTATTTAGAATTGATTATGATTAAAAATCTATTATATTAAACCTTTTTTTTTTTGCTTACATTGATAAAATGAAAAATACTTAAGGATCAATATGTATTCTGGAATCAACAGCAAGGACTAAGATGAAATTATCATAAAAAGTCAACAATCTAAAATAGAAAAATATAACAATCTAGCGGTTGCAGTTAAGAGTGTAGCACTGTATCATGGTTCCTCTAGGATTTAACAAGCTGAAATTGACCAGTGGTTCAAAAGGCTTGAAGTTGAATGTACTGGGTGAAGTTGTTTTATATTGTTACTGTATATGTATGTTTCATGTAGCTAATTAATTAATTATATGTGTTATTGATTTTGTTAATATATATATATATATATATATATATATATATATTATTAATAAAAACTTGTTTATCTTTAATATTTTATTAATGAATCTAATATTTGATTAATGAATATAGAATAAAAATAAAATTCATGAGAGAAAAATGTTAGGTAAATAAAATTATAAAGTTTTTATAATTATAAAATTCATATTGCATTAAAATATTGTTCATAAATGTTCCTAGTAAGACTTGACATTAATTACAGTTGTTGAAACTAATATATATTATATTATTTTCTTTATGAAAAGAAACAGTTATTCTTATAAACTGAGAAATGAGAGGTACTCGGAACAAATATATAGGTGCTATTCAGAAGACATGTACACTAAATTCACATATATGAGAATTCCATGTAAGGGCATTACATGTATTTATGAAAAGGCTCGCGTAACGGTTATGTAAGTGATCTTTAAATTTAAAATCACTAAGATATCTTATATAAGGAGTGTTATATTTTGATCTTGCTATACATTGTTCTAATCAAGAATAACAAATAGACAAATATTGAGTATAATATGAATTATATGAAGATATTTAAGTAATCAAAAGAGGATTCATCATCTTTGGTCAATTAGAGAAAATGTTTCATATATTCTCAAATGGTATTAATTATAAATCCTTACATAAGGTGCAATGAGATTTGAAAAAATTTTAAAATCTTATTCAAATAATCAATGACTATGGTGTTGAGAATATACATCATTTGATGAAGTAGATACACTCATTGCTATACTATCTAAATCAAAACATTGTTGATGAAGGGATAATAATTATACTGAGAAACTGAAAACTAAATAGTTAAGTTAAACTCATATGACTTTTTTAATATTTGAGAAATTATAACAGGGTGATAGACATTGTATTTGATCTTCAAATATAAATCTATCAATTGTTGAATTGATAATAAATTAATTTATTTTGTTTAATTAATTCTATTTTATTTAGGATTGTGATTTATATTTAGGTCAACTTATTAGAGAACCTAATGGGTTACACACATAAAAATCATTTGTCATAAATCAAAATGAGATGATTAATCAAGTGTGGCTTGATTGTAAATAAGTTTTAGAAATTGATGACTAGAGTGTAATTTATACATGAAATTACAATTCTAGACCTAGAAAAATCAAGTACGGACTTAATTGAATAAATTTCTAAAATTAGCTTAAAATAATGTGTTTATTATTTAAGGGGTAAATTCATATTTTGTTATTTATAGGGTTTTTAAGTTTTTCTATAAATAAAATGTTATGTCTTTTATTTCCTGTGTGAGGTTTGATGTGAAGTAAAATACAACACAGAAACACCTAAAACACAAAATAAAAAAATTAGCACTTTAAGGTATAGCAATCCCTCTTCCAAGCTTGGCATGTTAACTCAAGTTGATATGTGTCGATCAGAGATATCATTGTCTCAATATTGAAAAAACAAATATAGAATCTTCAAATTTTATTTTAGATCAAATCCAATTTTGATCTGTTATCTAGCTCGATTTTGAATCAAGTATTTTTATTTATATTTATTTTTTAATTTCATAAGTTAATTTTTAGTTTGCGTTAGAATATGTTTTTATACTTTTTTACACATAATCTTCAAACTATTTTATCAAATGTTTACATTAGATTTTGTGTTGATGGTTGATGATTGAGAAAAAAAATGTTCCTTCGAAAAACAGGCTAGCAATGTCATGACATTAATTTTTTCGGGTTGCAAACCACTTATCTATTTATATTTGCTTTTACTCCATCTTCTAAAATAAAAAGGGTATAGACGGATTTTTATCTTCATGAAGTTGCAAATGAGGACATAAAAATATTTGATTTATTTAAACATAGTCCCCAAATTTATATATATGAATAATTTATTATATTTATAATTTTTTTTATATGTATCTGGGAAAATTTGTTTATTTTTTTCCAACTAACTATAATTAACTTTTTTTTGTTAAATGTAAAATATAAATTTATTTTCCCAACCTATATACTTAACGAAAATTGATTATTGATCATGAAGAGAAATTACGTGGACCTCCAATGAAGATCCGTGTTCGACAGAGATGAGTATAAAAAAGATTGAGAGTTGATTTTAATATAAATGAGAAGGGAGATGAGAAGTAGGAACACTCTACACACGAATAATCTTTGAATGCCCAGGGTAGGGCCCATTAGGTTTTCTGATTTCCAAGCTAAACAGACGAAGCTAAGAGTGTAGTTCAAGCATGGTTCACGTCAGACAACTGGAACGAAAAAAGTCCATTCCTTGGGATCTCGTAGAAAGATGGGAATGTATGGAAGTCCTAGATGACTCTAAATATTCAATTAATTAATAAAAGAAAAACTACATGCTCGTTTGGGTAGAGATAACGTGAAACCAAAATGGTAATCCGTCCTCAAAACTTGGAGAATCAAAACAGCTGAAACAGAGACATAAACACACTTCACTTTCCACCTTTCTTTACTGCAGACTTTGTGACCTTGGCACCAGATGCATCTTTCTTCTCAGCACTCTTGATGACACCAACAGCCACGGTCTGGCGCATCTCCCTCACAGCAAAACGACCAAGAGGAGGATAGGTAGAAAAGGTCTCAACAACCATAGGCTTGGTGGGAATCATCTTCACAAACCCAGCATCACCATTCTTCAAGAACTTTGGCTCCTTCTCAAGCTCTTTCCCAGATCGCCTGTCAATCTTGGTCAAAATCTCTGAAAACTTGACAGCAATGTGTGAGGTGTGACAATCAAAGACAGGAGCATATCCGTTTCCAATCTGACCTGGGTGGTTCATGATGATGATCTGAGAGGTGAAGTTAGCAGCCTCCTTGGCAGGATCATCATTAGAGTTAGAAGCAACAAAACCACGCTTGAGATCCTTGACAGCAACATTTTTAACATTGAAACCAACATTGTCACCTGGAAGGACCTCCTGGAGAGCTTCATGGTGCATCTCAACAGATTTAACTTCAGTGGTCAGTCCAGAGGAGCCAAAGGTCACAACCATTCCAGGCTTCAGGATACCAGTCTCAACTCGTCCAACAGGTACAGTTCCAATAACTCCAATCTTGTAGACATCCTGAAGTGGAAGACGGAGGGAGGGGCTTGTCTGACGGTCTCTTGGGCTCATTGATCTGGTCAAGAGATTCAAGGAGGGTAGGGCCCTTGTACCAGTCAAGGTTGGTAGACCTCTCAATCATGTTATCACCCTCAAAACCCAAAAAAAGGGACAAAGGGGATCTTCTCAGGGCTGTAACCAACCTTCTTCAAGTAAGAGGAAACTTCCTTCACAATTTCTTCGTACCTGGCCTTGGAGTACTTGGGGGTGGTAGCATCCATCTATAAACAGCCAACAAAAGCAATGCAAGCACCGGTCAGGAGTTTAAAATTTTAAACAACTGAAGTTCAAGTATACATGAAGCATCAAAGAAAAAGCTGAACATCAAAGAAAAAGCTGAACAAATTAATAGAAATTTTTTTTACCTTGTTGCAACAGCAAATCATCTGCTTGACACCAAGGGTAAAAGTAAGTAGGGCATGCTCACGGGTCTGGCCATCCTTGGAGATACCAGTTCAAAACCACCAGTGGTGGAATCAATATTGAGGACAGCACAGTCAGCCTGTGAGGTACCAGTGATCATATTCTTAATAAAGTCACGATGACCAGGAGCGTCAATGACAGTGCAGTAGTACTTGGTGGTCTCGAACTTCCAGAGAGCAATATCAATGGTGATACCGCGCTCACGCTCAGCCTTAAGCTTGTCCAAAACCCAGGCATACTTAAATGACCTTTTGTTCATCCCAGCAGCTTCCTTCTCAAACCTCTCAATGACACGTTTGTCAATACCTCCAAGCTTGAAGGTCAAATGAACAGTGGTGGTTGACTTGCCAGAGTCAACATGGCCGATGACCACACTGTTAATGTGTGTCTTCTCCTTACCCATGATAAAATTTGGGAGAGAAGCTGAAATTGATAAAAAGAAAGGCTTACTAAATACATAAAAACATATTGAATGGAAGCAATAACATACAAAAGAAACATTACCAATAATGTAATTTAAACAGTCTAATTCTTAAAATGCAACAAATCATAATTCAACAATAGCAAAACAAATACCACATTCAAACAATTACCGTGACATAAGGCAACACAACAAGTCAACACTACTGGTGCAATAAGAGAACCAAACTAGCATAAAAAGTATTCACAAATAATCACAGCTTACAAACATAACTAAAAAATGATAACCCTTGAAAAAAAAAAGTAAATTCAAGTTCAACAAATATAACGATACCCTTTTCAGTGTGGCTGCTGGGATTCGAGCCCAGGTCTCCACGCCACATAAGCATGGAATTTACCATTAAAGTACAGCCACTGAACAAGTCAAGAAAACCACTTTCCCATTAGATGCAGGCACTTTAGATCAGGTCAAAAAGAACATAAACTGATATCAAGGTTCAGTTTGTTTCTGCCTTGTTTCCGATGGAAAAGGATACAAACATAAACTACATGATAAAAAAATAATCAAATCAAGATCCTTAAATGAAAAGAGCAACGACAACTGATTGGTGATGAAACAAAACATTAAACGATATAAACATAACACAGGAACAAAAGAAAACGAATTCAGAGTCAGAATTCAATCAAAACAAACAGTTTTTCCATCAATTAAAAATAACAAAAACTGAATCATCAGATCTGAAATGTGACACGACCATCAGTAAACATCAGTTGAAGCAAAGCATAAGAACCAAAACTTCTAACACAACAAATCAAAGGTTTCTATCAATCAAAACAGGAATCACATCAGACAAGTAAGCATAACAGAATACTAAATGTAGAGAAAGAGAGAGTAGGGATCAAACCTTAAAGAAGGGAATTGAAAAACGAAGGAGCTCTCTCGCAGCTACAGGGAGCAACGTTGAGAGCAAGCGAAAGAGGGGGAGTTTTAAGGCTTTTGCTGCCATATATACTGAGACTAACAGCAAAACTCGTGTTTTTAAAAATTTAAATTTTGTATTTTAAAAAATTTAATATAATTTATATATTTTAAATTATTTTAATGTATTAATATCAAAAATAATTTTTAAAAAATAAAAAAAATTATTAACATATATTTTAATATAAAAAATTATTTAAAAAAATATCCGTAATCATACTGCCAAATAAATTTTAAGAGAGTATTTAGATACGAGTGTGGTTGATTTTTATTTTTTTTTATGTATCAATATATAAAAAGTATATTTTTTTGATTCATGAGATGTAATTTGTATTTTAAAAGAATTGTAATTTTAAAAAATTAATTAATTAATTATATATATATATATATATGTAAACTGTGTTTTTTTAAATTTTTGAATTTATATTTTATTAAATTTTTTTTTCAGATTGTACTTATATTTAAAATAATTTTTTTAAAATAAAAAAATATTATTTTAATATATTTTTAAATAAAAAAACATTTTAAATTATAATTATTATTTTAATTTCAAACACATTTTTACCTCTTCGGTGTAGTTTAGGGATTCTCCATCTACCGTTGGATTGTTATCAATCTAATGGTCCAAAATAACTACGTATCCGCCGGTATATGCATTACCTTAGTGTTGTTCGTGCATATCACGATTATAGGGAACATCGGATTTGATTTTTTTTATTCGCACGTAAGATTCCTGTTTTACCCAACACGATAGTAAAAATAACAATAATAATCTTGTAATTGCAGCCCTGATTCATGTACAGAGGTTACCTTTTGATTTTCTAGAAGCAGAAGAAAAGGCAGTAGCTTGTGGGTATCAAATCTAATTTATTTTATGTTGATTTCTATTATCTCTTCATTATTTGTAATAGTTCTTTGATATGCTTGGATATAGAGAAAAACATAAAATAAATTAGTTTTTTTGGCCTCTCTCTTGTCTCAACTACTTCCATCTTCTTTCTATCCTATTCAATATGCTGTAAAATCCTATGCACATGCGGAACCCTAAAAATTCAAGACACGATCTGTCAGAAGCAGCCCACAGACACTGCTCGATGATCAATTTCTATCCAACCTCGTGCCCTCAGCCAGAACTTCATCTTTGCTTGTGTAAAAAATAAAACTATTCTTAAAAAGTATAGCCTTGGATATACTCCTTGAAGATCACAAAATCTTAAAAGACATTAAAGACTTGTATAATCATTAACTTCAAGATCCGTAAGATTAATCGAGATGAAAGCAAGTTAAATCAAACAACCACGGTAATCAAAAAAATAAAAATAAATTAAGACTACACCACCAAGCCAAATCCAATTTCTTTAGTTGGGTGTTATGTATGCTGCATGCTATCAATGTTACACATGATAAACAAATTTTGAAATTTTTTTGTTGTCAAACTTTGCATCATTTAGGATAAACAAGACAACAATTTCCTAAGCAGAGGCACTAAAACCTTCAATATACAACATGTTGTGACCGGCGCAAGCCATGGATCAGGCTCTAGATTGCTGGAGGCAATGAAACCATAGATTCATTGATGTGCAGTACACTGCATAAAAGATGGCCAAGCAAAAATCAAAGAGGTCTATTGTACGAGCAGTGAAGTTCCCTTTTCGCAATGCCTGCATCACTCAGCCTACTCGTCAAGCCCATAGTCCTCGCCAAAGTATCTATCAACTAAAGCATTTGCCAAATTTCTCAGGTCTTCATTCTCGTGAAACTGAAATCTTTCCATGGCATCAATACCATCCTCTCGCTCAACAAGCTTCGGCCCCTCGCCATTTGGCATCCCCCTCAAGACCTGCATTGACAATGTATAGATGAATGATGATCAAAAAGGTTTGGGTGGGTCATCAAGTGATAAATGTTGAATAAAAAAACCCACCTTAGACTTTAAAAAAAATAATTAAATCGAATTTGTTGCTCGCATGTAGTTTTATGGACAAGAAAGGAAATCTCACGAGTCACCAAACCAATCCTAGGTTCATATCTTAGCAATGGGAAAAATAGCTTAATTTTTTTCAGTAACTAGAAGCAAACCATAAAGCAAGAAACAACGCAACCTTTCTTGATGTAAAGTCACATACAAAAAGATACATTTACAAGGAACTGTTTCCTTACCAGCTCCATAAATTGAAGACCTAGTCTTGCAGCCTCAGTGTCGGCAGATCTAACCAAGTCAATAAAACCAGGAAGGCATCCTCTACCAACAAGGGAAACCAGGTGCTCTGAGATTAAATTTGGCTTTCCATCACCTTCTGTTGGGGCAACACAGAGATTACCCAAAACGTATGCTACTTCCTTTCTTATATCAAAAGGTGCAGTTGAAAGTAAACGCAGTAATAAAGGCGCAGCCTCGCTAGAATATATCAACTGCTTGTGCTCAATCGAACCAGCTGCAATGTTAGATAATACCCAAGTAGCTTCCTAGAACAACGGTAAAAAATTCCAGTAAGAACAAGTTATAAAGGTTAATGTCAAAGTGATTAAGACATGCTAACTCACCTTCTTCAAGACTCGGTGCTCACTCTTCAAACATTTTACAAGGACCTCAATGACATTATCTGAGTTTCAGGGAAGTTCATATTTTAGAAATGGAAGACTAAACTTTCCCAATTTAAGCAAGAGAGGTATTCCACTGACCTGTGATTTCACACCCAGGAAGAAGAACAGCAACTATTGTGTATGAATCACCGGCTATTACATTACCTAAACTTCGTAAGACCTGGATAGGAAATTACTTGTCAAATTATTCAAAGACAAGGAAATATTAAATTTATATACATCCCAAATCCATTTGGCAAAGCATCACATAACTTGATTAAGACATGGTTGCTTTAGCCAGCTAATTATTTCATTAGTATCTTTTGAAATTATTGAAATAGCAAGAAAATGCAAATTTGTAAAGTTTCCAAATCAACTGTTTGGTTTAAGTATACAAATGCTAATTTCCATATTGTAAACAACAAAATAGTAAAACAATAGTGTTAAGTTAGGTTTAGTTTTAAAGAGCTCATTTTTTTTTTCTTTTTCTTCTAGTCTTTTGAAAGAATTCATTTTCCTTTTGAACTACAAGAATAAATCAAAGTTCACACCATCATTTTTTTTTATATATATATAAAAAGATCAAACTGAGGAACTCACTGGACTGGGTTTTTCAAGACAAAAGCATTACCAGCAAATGGCTTAAAATTTAGAACCCCATAAAAAAATATTTCACATATTTTCTACACATTATAATGTGCCACTTCATGACATTATATTCAAAATGACAAAATAAAGATTTATGACAACAACATTGATCAACAAAAGCTATGTAAAATCTCATATTGAATGTACCGGAATAAGCAATTGCAAGCTATTTGATGATGCTAATCTTTGTACAAGCAGCTGAAGGGCATCACTTTTAACCAGCATACTGGTAGCAACATTCGAAAGGGCTGAGAGATACACAACCACCCATGCTACTTCAGTTGCCAATTCCTCATCCCTGAATTCAACAAGTAAATACTACTTTAAACTTGGGTATAGATTTTCTAAAAAACTGAATAAAATTATTTCAAGAAATGAGAATTATTCCCCAGATCAAAGAGAAGAGAGATGAGAGATGGTTATATTGTCCCATACAAGATATAAGGATGGAGCTATAAGACAACAACTTGCAAGGGAATTCTACCCAATAAAAGAAGGAAAAAAAAACTAGCAGAACCTTAGAAACAGATTGCCATTTTTTAGTAACTTAACTACAACTGATTGCAGCAAGAACATTACCATCACGATTCTTGCGTTCTAAAGTATAGTCTAATAAGCTAACCAACAAAAAGCAAAACTGATTGTTAGGTAACTTTTACATGGGATTCTTCAACAGAGTATAAATTGAAACTTGTAAGAGAAAAGGAAAGGAAAATGATATGAAGCAAATCTAAAATAAACAAGCAATCGCAGATATTGGAACAAGAGTGGCATACATGATGTAGAAACTTTTCTAGGCCAACCATGGGTATATGCCATGAAGCAAAAGTGAAATTTGTGTGAGCTGCTTGTTGATGAACAGCACCTTGTGTACCAAAAACTGAGCTTTGAATGATTAACGGGATAGAAGGTAATCATTGAGAGCCATTTTTCAAATGGCTTAAGAACCAAATCACAAATTCTTATCAAGTGACTAATTTCAACTAATTGCCATTTTTTCAAATGGCTTAAGAACGACTATCACCTAAAATGTGTTTTCCTCATAAGGAATTATTTTAAATGGTTCCTGGTCATGAGGGTAAGCCTCTATATAGATTTAAAATGCATTAGAAAGGGAATAAAGTTGAAAAAAACAGAAAGATACTAAAATATTGATCAGATTGTAAACATGGACAGCCACCTTGGTCACCACAAGGCTTAAAGAAAAGGGCATAACAGAAAATTCAGAAAAGGCAGTCCAAAAGTTTTCTAATGACAATGATTGATTGACACCACTTACGCTTTTCTTAAGTGCCGAAGAATTGCATCTAGAACCCCATCAACTCTAATGAGTTCTGTGGCAGCTTTATGATCTGGTCCCTGCATTCAAACACACTGAAGCTATGCTGTAAATGAAATTTAGCACACAAGCATAATGATGTGGATACAAATATATCAGACAATGAACTTATTATGTTTATTACCAAGTCAACAGGTGCTTTAATCACAAGAGTGGAATAGGTACAATAGGCGCCTATCACCCTAATAGTGGAAGGGTACCTTAATCACAAGAGTGGCTCAGGACCTATTCCTTCAATTGAAGAGATCAGCAATGCAATTGATTGAGGCAGAGAAATTTAAAGCTTGTTTAGGAAAGCCTAGAACTCAGCAACTGATGAAGCAGAAGTTGTCACAAAATTGTGGTGCATGCTATACGCAAATTCAACACCAGGTTTGTAGGTAAACAAAGAATTTTAAGTATCTTTGAAAAAGCCAATATGATACTAGAATAAATGAATGAAGGCATATGAGTGGGGCTGTAGGTGTTCTATTTGCTGAAAACCAATTGATAACTTTGTACTACTAACAGATTTTGAAAACAACATGATAACCTATTAAAAAATACATGAACATTTAGCATCACACTGGGGTTTCTACAAACTGCACCTATGAATTCTCTGGCATCACATCTAAGAAAATATTGCATGACGCACCAACTATTGAAGGCATCTCACCACATAAAACGCTAAATCCTAGCAACATTCTAGCTTGGAACTTATTTTCCATTTAAAAATGAGATCCCTGCATATAGCCTCTCAAAGTTGGTTCAAACTTATTTTCCAATAAAAAAGAGATCCCTGCATGCAGCCTCTCAAAGTACGCTACTTGGGAAGGAGCCTCTGAGTTGTTGACAAAAGAACTAACATCTCTAGGGGATGACGTTCTCTTTGGGACATGTTTCTAATTTTTCAATAGCATCATAAGCCAAAAGTGGCAAACACATGCACAAGTTGTTCATAGTGATAACGTTCAAAACCTTGATTAGGTTTGACAATGCCCAAGCAGCTGTTCTCACAGTTGAACCCTTGTTTGGCAGCATCATTCTTGCAAGAGGTGGTAAGGCACCTTGACATAGCAAAACACTTCTCAACTCTTCTCCTTCACCAGCAACATTTCCCAATGCCCATGCGCACTGTTCAGCCACAGGTAAGGAACTCTTTTCTACACAGAAATGCAACTATAAATGCCAAACCAAAAGTAGCATATCGATCCACTAAAGTTTCAAACAAAAAACAAGGAAAAGAAAAACTAAACATATGCCCATGAATTACTAGGCTACAGATTTCAGAATTAATAAGTTCGGGGAAATGAATGTTACAATTCTCTAAGTTGAAGTGGCATTTTATTATAACTCAGAGTTACCTCATATTGTTGTCCCAGTATGGGCTCAAATCACCACAACCAACATACATGTATCATAAAGTATCAAGGCAAGGAAGCAAAAAAACATTATTGACACTGAAAAGGATGCACCAGCTGTCACAAACCTCCAAGATGTGCAATAAGCAGTGGTAAAGCAGGCAATAATGCTTTTGTTTCTTCTGGTTTTCCTGCTGCAATATTTGTAAGGCACCATGCTGCCTCAAGTAACTGCAGATAAGACAAGAATCAGTGTTCGAATTTACATTACTCCTCATAAGAAGCTGTACGTTTTAAATTTTGTTCCGAGACAAGGTAGGTGGATAAGAATCAATGTATTTCTCTGACAAGCACTGAGCATTCATTCAACATGCATTGCAATTTAAGAAAGAATAAAAGAAACAACTAGTAGACTATTAGAACCTAATATAGATAGAAATCCCACCCACACCCCACACAGACACCTTTTAACTAAGGAGAACGATTCTTTTTCATAATTTAATAAAGCTGAACAGTTTCATGTATCAAATAACTGATATGGAAAAAGAAAAAGAAAAAGAAAAACACCATCATTGGACCTGTTCATCTGGAGAGCCAAATGAGAGACACTGCACAAGCAAGGGGATTGCTCCAGCTTTAATAGCAGCTTCAACGGGAGGGAATTCAGATTTTGACAGCAAACGTCTCATCTCCCGGAGGGCACCAACTAGCTTCTGCATTGCACCTTTTCCCCTGAAGGTTCAAGCATAGAAATAAAAACAAATTCCAAAAGGACTTAGAGATTCGATGACACAACATGTTTATGAAAAGGAGAGGTATGGGCTGAAAACAGAAGAAGAAAACAGAGCTTGGATTCATGTCTCTCAATGCCAGAACAGTTAGGAAGCTATACGTATATATTCATTAGCAATAACATTAAGCAAATGTTCTTCAAACATTTTCCTGATCTTTATGATACATTTCCATATGAAATTCAGTTCCCAGTAGCAACAGTTTATGGCATTGAGCTTCCCAAAGTTTAATCAAACATGGTTATCATTCATCACTGATCAGTATATCTCAAAGTTTTATAGTTCGTACTTCTATACCCAATCTCTCATATCCTCTTAAAATGGAAAGCTAGCTTCTACTTTATTTTGAGCAACCATGAATTATATACAGGCATGAAACTTAGTAGTCAGTTTATTAAATTATTCCCCGAAGGAAATTGATATGCATTACTCAAGAAAACCTTGCTGATAGCATAGTCCTGATTAGCATATCATTGATAACAAGAGTATGAAAATAGGTATAGGTTTTGGGAGGGTGTAAGCTGCGAAAAATCTATCAAAGATTACCCCCACGAATCCAAGAACACATGCAGGGCATTTGTTTTCATTTCACTAACATTCCCCTAAAATCCCCAATTTTTTATACTCATCTTAACCAACAGAGTTATGATACAGGAGCATAACAAGAATGAGCATCTGCATACCCAAAAAAAAAAAGAGGTTCTTCTCTAACTGAAAACAAAGAAGGTATAAAGTTTAACATACTGAAAAGAAACAGCAGACTTCAACTCTTCAACTGCCGACGAAGTTTGAGCCTCCAAAATTGATTGCTCTTCATCAATTATCATGTCATTTTCAATACATATGTCACTATCATCACAACTAGGACCCACTCTACAAAGACGCTTCGCACGCACCAACGATTCTCTCCTTTCCTTCCCCACCGCCACCGCATTTTGCCTCCTCCTATGCGCCGCAACATTACCAACTACCCACAGCAAAATTAAATACGCATCCAGCAATATATGTATTTATATATAAATCCTTGTGCTGAATCAAATTAACAAGTCTGTTCGGTAGAAGTGATTCTACAAAAGTTCGATTTTTTTTCTCGGCAACCAAACAGAACAGTAGAACGATTAGCTTAAAAAAAAAACTAGTTATGAGGGAAGAAAAGAAGAGAGAGATAGAGAGAGACAAACCTGAAGACTTGATAGGGTCTCTTCGGTGAGGATTCAATCCATCTTCAGCCATTTTTTTGTATTGCTTTTTTCAGTGAGGTTTTTGAATTTGAAGAAAAAGAGAGAAGAGCGCGTAGAAATTGCAGGGATTTTCTAAACTTCACGCGCCTTCGATTGATTTCTATTTATTTCTTAGCAAATTGCAAAATGGCTCCTGCTCCTTCCTTAATTTAACGCGGAGCACCCGTAAAAGTTGGATATGTTTCTCGAGCCCCTACTTCTCTCTTCTTCTTCTTTTTTTCAATTTATTTGAGAAACCTTGGATGGATTTTTTTTCTCTTTTATAAAAAATTATATGAACTCTACTTGTACTTTGGTTCTGTTATTGTTTTTTTTTTTTTAACTCGCCTATCCGTGTTCGGATTAAAATTTAATTTTCAACGAAAAGAATATTAAAGCTTTGTCAATATTTTTTTATATATAAAGAAAATTTTAAACTCTGAAGTCAAGAATTGTATATATTTATTTAACAAAATAAATCGATTATATAAAATATTAAAAAAAAATTAATATTTTTTATTTAATTATATGTCAATAACTTTGTAAGGAAAGAAAAATTTTAATTCTATTGAAATAAAATAATTTTATAGTATAATTTCTTTCTTTTTTATTCAGTATTTTTTTCATAAAAATAATATGACTTTTTTGTTATTTGTTCTTTATTCAATAAAAATAAAAATAAAAAACAATGAGAACAACCATCAAAACATTTTGAAGGATTGAAATAAAGAAAAAAAAGACATATCTCTAATTAAAAATAAAAAAAGGATAAAAGAAAAAAAATACCTTTAATATACATCATGTTGTTTAAAATTCTTAAAATGATGTTATGATAATCTTGATGTAAATATATTAAAAACTATAAGAATAATGCTCAACTTGCGCATCAACACGTTAAATATCTTGCTAATGTTACTAGACTCGATTCATCTACTATGAAAGATAATGTGCGCTCTGTTAGTATGATTTTAGTCATTTTAGAAGACTAAAAAGTCGATCTCAATTTTTGTAAACCTAAAAACCTTGTTTTCAAATTTTTTTTATTTAGAAAAATATAAAAAACATATATTACTTCAAACCAACTTTAAATTACTTAAAAAACCAAAAAAATCAGCCCAATTCAAAAATACAATTCTTAGCCCCGATCTTCGGTTTCTAACAACATAAAGGACAAAGAACAACTCAACGAAATTTCTCTCATTAAATAAGAAAGTTTTTTTTGTTGCATCAACCAACCACTTTTTTCTTTTCTTATCTTGTTTTTCGATAATTTTCTCTATACTCTTTTAAAATCAGAAATTAAAACATGAAAAAATAAAATTTTGTCTCAAAACTTAAAATACTAAGAATAAAGGGGCATAAATAGGGGTGATCATTTTCGGTTCGATTCGATTTTTACATAAAAAAATGAACCAAACCGACATTATTAATTTTAAAATTTTAAAACCGAAACCGGTTCAAACCGATTGGTTTCGGTTCGGTTCGGTTCGGTTTTTGTTGTTCAAAAACCGGTAAAACCGAAAAGAAAATCTCGGTGCCTAGTGTCCACAAACTCCAAGCAAATCTACAAGCAAATCTTAGTTTCTGTTGTTCACGAAAACAGATCTGCCCAGTACCCACAAACTACAAGCAAATCTCGATGTCCAGTGCCCATAAATTACAAGCAAATCTCGGTTTCTATTGTTCAAGAACACAGATCTACCCATAAATTACAAGCAAATTATAACTTAGTAATAATAAAAAAAAAAAAAACAAAAACCCACAAGATGCAGACTGCAGAGATGAACTTGAAATGGAGTTAGAATTTTAATCATAAAAAAGTCGTCTCTTTTTTTATCTGCCCAGCCCATGTAGTTTGATTAAAGTAAATGTTGATGTAGGGGTGAACTTAAAGAGATGAGATGAGAGATGAGAGATAGAGAGAAAAGGAAGAGGGGCTACAGGGAGATGAGAGGCATGGAGAAAAAAGGAAAAGGGAGGGGGGCTGTGAAAAGAATCAAAAGATGATGAGAGGCAGGGAGAAAAAAAAGGGAAAATGGAGAGGGGCTGTGTGAGAAGATGATGAGAGGCAGAGAGGGGGGGCGTCAACTGCACTTTAGGTTTAGGGTTTTTTCTATTTATACTTGGTTTTTTTTTAAATGCTGGAATAATTGAACCGATTCGGTTCAATCGGTTTCAGACTTTGAAAACCAAAACCGAACCGAACCGGAATGTTTTTATGATTTTTTAATCGGTTAATTCGGTTTTTTTTTTTGTTCGGTTTTTTCGGTTTTTTCAGTTTATTCGATTTATCGGTTTTTTTGCTCACTCCTAGACATAAGAGAAGTGAATAGAGAATACGTCGACAAAAGTGAAGTTTTTTACAAGAATTCCAAAAAAGCCATGTTATTTTGTTTTGGTTTTCAGCTCGGTTTCTTTTCTTTTAATTGTATATTTATACCACTAATGTGAATTAGCCTCGAATAAAGTTGGGAAATATAATCAAAACCTTTAATTTTTAATCACATGCAGATATTAGAGATAACCAACTCAAGAAAACACCACAAAAGGATCAACGATAAATTGAAAAAAGTGAGATAACCACTACATTAAAACACCTTTCTGTCTTAATTTCTTGTGTAATCGTAAATATAAAACCATTCTATCAACACCAAGCACTTTCTTTACAAGCTGCCTCATCATGTTAGCATATCTTTGTTCTAGGACATCCCAGATAGAGCGAAGCACTTCACCAATCTAATTTGGGACATTTTGATAGTTTTTATCGGACTCAGCGGCTTGACTTGGAAGGAAGGTTCACATCACACAATCATGAAATAAAAGGGTAACATTAACCAGACCATTTAACCAAAAAAAAAAAACCCTTCGAGAGAGGTTGAGTTTTTTTCTCCACTCAGATTTTGATCCAAAGATAATGTGAAAACTACTATAATATTTGTCCAAACGATCCAGATGTTCAGTACGTATCATAAAGCATCATATAAGAGGACGAAAAGTACTATCATGTAATAAAACTACTTAGAAACATCACAAAACAGTAAACTTCAAAAAATCAAGTATAAAATATTTATGCTTTCTGTGGTTTCCTTTCAGCACAGCCGAGCTCTAGTATGACAAAGACGCCCATCCTTGCCAATATAAAGCAATCTAAACTGAGCACCAGCTCTTCCAGTTGGCGGCTTCCCTTGTGAGCTCCCGGATAGAACGATTCAAAGAAGAATTCCAGTTGCTCAATCGTGTCATTCATACAAGGAATGGCACTCCTGAATGCATCTTTGGAGCTGTCAACCAGCAAAATGGAGCAAGAAAATCAGATATTGCCATAAGAGGTGAATAAGTAGATAGTAGATTTTCTTTTGTGCAGTTACATGCAAGACAAACACATACAGCACCTCAGAAGCACACTTCTTGCATTGATTTGGTACTCATGGTAGCTTGGCACAGATATGCACTCTTCACAGCACCACATGAACTCAATTATAAGTGAAAGGTTTAGTAATCATCATAGTACACCACACACGCAGACATTTTTAATGTTCCTGTCCTTTATCACACATTCAGGTTTGCATCCTTGTTTCAACTATCTGATAAGCATGCTACTTCTTAATGATTCAACCCTGTGAAGTCCTCATTTATTCTTCCTGTCTTGTTATCCAACATTACGCTTGACACTCTTGTTTCAATAACCTATGAATATGCTAGTTAATCATTCAAACATTGAATTCATTTTAACAGTTCCTATCTTGTAATCTCATAGTTGGCCTGACAGCCATGTCACTACCCCATGAACCGCTACTACTTTAATTATTTGACACCAAGATTTCCCAGCATATCCAATTCAATGAACATGGTAGACCTTTTCCTAATCAACGTGAAGATGTATTTTTATACATATATTTAGTTGAAATTCTATCAAATGTGGCAGGCCATGTAAGTCTTTTTGCAAAGTAAACTATGTTCTCCCAATTTGAGATAAGTGGAATGAGTTCCGAAATATTAGCTTATAGATATTCTGTCTTGCTCAAATTTAATCCTTTATTGATTTAACCTTTGAGTATTATTTCTTCAGAACAGCTTCCGACTATCAAGAGATTAAAAAGCAGGTGCTAGCATTCTAATATAATAAATCCAGATTTGCTCAACTCAACAATCTCAACTATCACTCAAAATATACAACGATGGCTTCATGCCCTGCTTAGATACAGTCTGGAACTACATTTTCTTCTAAAGGGCACTTCAACATTACAAATACTTACAAAAAGGGCTACATTTGACACTGGAGAAACTTAATGTCATCTGAGGCCACAAGAAAAGCTTACAGTTGAAGCGGGGGGGTGGGGGAGCAAGACATCAGCAAAGGAAGAAAGGGAGATAAAGAATCCTTCAGTGAAAACTATAGAAAGGTTAAAAGTCATATAAATTTTTCTAGCATTTTCTTCTTCCAAGAGAAGAGAATAGATTTTCCTATTGCATGGCTTCCAAATCCCAAGCTTTTCATTGAGTGATCAAGCATATGGGACTATCCTAGGAGAACTGATCCCTTACACTGAAAAGAATAAAAGTGTTGAGGGATAAATGTATTAGAATGGAAGGGCTTCTGGAAAGGGATTAACTAATGAATCAATTAAGCCAACAAGTAGAAATAGTTCAATTTACACTCGTGAAGGTTAGAAGTGTCATCAACAATGTCAGTTTTTCAAGACAGATAATCAAGGGATTACATCTTCTAGCATCACACAAAATGGCGATCGGGTGTGGAATTTACACTCGTGAAAAATTGACACATAAATGCTAACAAGTTCAATTCTCAATAGTTAGAAGTGTCATCAACAACACAGCGCAGCTAGATGGATGGACCATACTGCAGGGACAAGTATCTCACACAGTCAGACTGTATTTTACTCTCTAGAGTTTCCCTAGCGCTGTGTGTTGTTCCTATAGAGAAACTATCAACAGCTGTTTCTTTCTTTCTTTCACGCCAAGTTAATAAATCTTCTCGTGGTACAATGGTTCACTGTAAAACAGTGAAATTGAGATAGCAGCAAAAATATAAAGCTGCTGTTTCTAACCTAACAAAAAATCTCAATCTCAATAAAATTCACAAAAGTCAGTGATCTGAACTAAACATTAACAATAAGCACGCATGGCACTAAAAGGAAAAAAATCAGAATTTAAACAACCAGCAAAAAGCCAAATTAATAAAGATCAGATTTCACTTACCCAGAAAATATATTCAAAACTAGCCAAATCAATCAGCTTTGCCATCCATATTCTTTCTAGCAGCTCTTGCATTTTCATACTCAAACTTCAAAACATTCCTAATATGGGAAGTATCCTTCACATAAAACATCCTTCCAAACATACTCTCCTCAATCATCGGAAAATACTCAGAAATCACATTAGTCACGACCCCATACCACCCGGCCCCAAGAAAAAACCCTAAAACAGCCCCAGCAAAAACCTGGGCTAACGTATGATACCCTAAATAAACCCTAGAATACATGGTCAACACAGCTAATGACCACGGAAAAAAATTAACAGCCCAATTATTCTTAATCTCCGAAAACCCAATTCCATCAAGGGTCAACAAAGTGAAATAAACAGCGAAAAAGAACATGTACTGCGAATGGCTAGAAGGCCAGCCAAGAGAATCACACATGTCAAGAAGAGCACATGTTTCAGGTCGGGCTTGTTTGACGAATGTTTTAATGATTCCGTTGATGAATTGAGAAATAAGAAGACCAAGAGCGAAAAACATGCCATGGAGTTCACGACGGAATATGAAGTGAGTGAGGAAACCGCCTAGACTTACGAAGACAGGGATCAGTGATACCCATGCTAAGAAATGGCCTATTTGGTCTCCTTTTTGGTAGCGAACGAGAGTGAGGGTCACGGCTTTTAGTGGCGTATTAGACATTTTTGAGAGTTAAAAGAGAGATCTAGATTTATTTTTTTTGGGGAAAGTACGGAGGGGAGGGCAAAGAGAGTTTTTAAGAGGAAGGATAAATCAACGGAGGAACCACGAAACACAAGTTGGATAACAGTCTAGCTGCACTCTTTATATACTGTATTTTTCCTTCTAATTATTGGTTTGTATTTTTAAATTGTTTTAATATGCTAATATTAAAAATAAATTTTAAAAAATAAAAAAATATTATTTTAATTGATTTTCAAATAAAAAATTATTTGAAAAACAATTGTTATCATAATATCAAATAAACTCGTAAAGATATATCTAAATCCAAAAATTATATGATGTTGAAGAGAATAATGTCTTTGTTTTCCTTTCTTTTAGAAATTATATATATATAAAAAAAATTAAAATTAGTGGGGTGTTTATTGTTGAGCCGGCATTGTTCACATACTCATAAAATACTATGGATGACATTATGTATTTTTCAATAATTCATTTTGGTCCTTGAATTTTTATTTTGTGTGATTTGATCATAATTAAAGGCCAATTGTATCTGAATTCTTAGTCAAATATGAAATTGAAAGAAAGAGAATTCAAATAAAAAAAAAAGTCAAACATGGATAACGTGCTAGAGATTGCATGAAAAATACGCTTAGGTCTTCAATCTTTAAAAATAACACAATATATACAATTTAAGTCCCCTTAAATTTTAAACAATCAATTATGATCCACGAGTTTATTTGTGTTATTTTTTAATCCCTTATTAGAAAGAGAAGAGAGGAGGATTGCTGGAATCTGACAATGTAAGAGAAAGTCATCATCCACACCATTTCCGCCCACCAAAATGAATTTCCATCCATGGGTTCCATGAGATGAGAGGAGCTTTATGGTGGTTGTTTAGAGTTTTGATATTGCATGAAAAACTAGATCTGAACCGAAAAAGACGAAACTAAACCGGTTTGATTTTGGGTTTTTGGACCCTTTTTTTGGGTATTAGGAGTTGATGAAATGGTTTGTGGGTGTTGTAAATGTGTTTTTGGGTTGAAATAGCTTGAAAATTGGGTTTTTTAGCCAAAAGACTAGTTGCTCGATTTTTCGACAAGATCTACCTTGGCGGGTGACGTGTCATCGACTAATTGTTTTTTTTGAAAAAATAGAGGTAGACGACAAGTCATCCTTCCTTTTTAAAAAATAAAAAATAAAAAAAAGCTCAAGCTCATGGATCAGGGCTTGATGGTCCGCCAACACTCCTGGTCTCTTCATTTTAGTGGCTCAGGCACACTAGGCTTTTTTTGGCCTTTATTTTTAGGTTAAATATAAATTTAAGAGAAAAAAATATTGAGCCCGGTTGATTTCATGATCCGGATCACAAGTTTGACGAATTAAGTCACAACAACTGGGTTATTTTTTTTTTGTATTGTTTTTTATTGATATCTTTTATTGATATAACGTTTCTTTAATTAATTTTTAAATTTGTGTTTCATGATTTTCTTTTTCTTATTTTACATTTTTTGGATAGAGATTTTTTTTATAATGTTGTGTATTTAATTTTTTAAAAAAGATTATACTAATTCATCTATATTTTGTTTTTTACCTTTCATAAGAACTTTATTTTTTAAAATAAAAAATATTTATTTTCAGATAATATTTTTAATATTGTAGTCCTACATGATATTTTTTACTTTTATTTTATTCAATTAATTTAATATGTGTTTCTATTTTTAATATCATTTGATTGAATAAAAAAATAATTTTAATAAACAAATTCAATATACACAACCAGATAAATGTTTTATCTTGTAAGATTAAATATTTTAATTTATACTTGTTTTTTGATTTTTTAAGTTTTATTTTTGATTTTTGTTAATATTTTTTTTGTTTATTGACACACATGGTTCTCGAGTTATTTGATTATAAGCATGCATGAGCTTTTTAGTTTACACTTAAAAACAAATATAGACAAAATTGCGTTGAAAAAGTCTATATGTATAATTTTTTGTTAGAGAAAGAAACATCTGACTTGTGACAAAGCGTGAATCAAATGGCTAGTAAGTGTCTAGAGAAAAAAGAAAGGGGAAAAAAAAACAAAAATATATTTGATTATATAGATAAATTTATCTCTCTAATAGTTTTGAACTTATTGTTTAAAATAGAAAATACTAATAGATTATATTCTTTTAATTTTCATTGTCTTTGTTAAGAGAGGTGTGAAGAAGAATTAATTTATTTGCAATATTTTTATTATTTGACCTGATTTTATCTGTCAAAGTCAAATAATATGAATATTATATATAATAGTACGCCAAAAAATCTACAAAATAGATGTCAAGGGTTGGGGTTTTTGAAACCCGGTTAACTTGACTCAACTCGCATACCATATATATCTTATTGAGTTTTTTTGTTATTCAGAGCTTAATTTGTTGTTGTATGTTCTCTTTGTTTGCAATTAATTCTTTTATTTTAGTCAATTGATCCATTAATGTATTAAGCCTACATTGTTTGTTACAATTTATAATAGGTTTTGACCTAATTTATTGAGCTCAAATCTTAGTTTTAATTAAACTTAATCCATGAAAATTAACAATACAAGCCTTGCATGTGGATATTTATAATATCCATAAAAAAATTAACTCAACTTGATATATCCAACCCATTCTAGTCCAAAAAAAAAATGAATAAATCAGATTTATAATTTATAAAATATCATAAGTTAGAGTGGATATAATTATAGATTCAAACCCAATTTAACTATATCTATAAACAAGTCTAATCTTCGTTTTTTATATCCTTAAGACCATAACCAAATATTATTTCTCTTTTCTACTTTTATCTCTCTTTTTTATGACATAAATGTTATACTTTGAACACTATAAAATTTCTCATTGCAAATTAGATTCAATTGCAAGTGGATTTAGATACAAAAACTGAGTGCAATTGTGTAATCGCTGATCATGACTACTTCTAAATGACCAAATAATATTTTAAAGTTTATACTTAACAAAAAAATATTTATTAATCCATATTTATTTAGGACTTTGTTTTTTTAAAATAAATATTATTTCTTTCTTATCTTAAATAATAACTTAACTCTTTTATGTCAATTACTGATTAATAAATATAATTATTATATTGTAGAATTTATTTCATGGCTTCTTAACTTAACTTATAATTACATTATGGTTAATTGCAAACTATATAATTGCAGTTCAATTATTATTATTATTCTTGAAAAGGAAAAGAACACTTTATTCATCTGGTAATAATATAATTTGTACTTATTATATCGTGAAAATTCATCTTATTATTTTACAAGTTAACTAATTATGTAAAATTATTATAACTATCAAGAATAATTTCAGAGAATTAATCCCTCTTAAAAATTAGTAATTTAGGACATGGACAGAGGCAAGCCCAGTCCTCAGTTTTAATATAAACATACATTGATATTTAATCCGTTGAAATTATATTTTTTTAAAATTTAATTTTTTTAATTAAAATTATTTTTTTTATATATTTAGATTATTTTGATATACTGATGTTAAAAATAATTTTTTAAAAAAATATTATTTTGATATATTTATAAGTAAAATACACTTTGAACCACAATTGCTATCACACTATCAAATATCCATAAATATATTCTAATTTATTAAGGAAAAATGGTCCTAAGGCACCATTAATGTTTAGAGAGTGTAGTTATAGTTGTTTTTCAAAATGTTGTTTTACTCCGAAATGTATTAAAATAATATTTTTTATTATTATGCAAAAAAACCCTTATAATGTTAACCTTGAGCAAATTTAAATGAATCTCCAATCAAATTCAATTACTGATGAGAGAGGGAGGGAGGTCACTCTTTTCACAGGAAAGTTTGATCAAAGAGCTATTAGAAAGGATTTATCTTTCACAAATCTGTGGACAACTATGGATTTAAGAGGTTCATGTCCTTTACATCTCCTAGCTTCAAGATTCCATCACAGTTAATGGTTTCAAGAGTAGACTGCTATGAATTTTATTTAGATGAAAGATTAAGGATGAAGAGATTCTTGAGTACAAATCCTCAGAGAGTATATATGTCTCACCATGGAAACATGAAGATCTACAAGAAAAAAAAAAGAATTAATTAATTATGTTTGCTTAACAACTCATTTTATTGATAATAATTGGATCATAATATTAATTTTTTTTGTTCAATTGATGACAAGTGCTTAGATTTAGGAATAATGTTGTTGAGAAGAATGCTTAATTGATTGAGAAATTGAAAAGTTTTTAATGAAGAATCTCTTAAAAACACCAGCAAGCTTTTAATTACATCATAGCATTTAGATTATTACACTTGGGAATTATTCATAAACCAAAAAAAAAAAATATGCTCAAGACACAACCAAACCCATTAACTTACAACCAAACCCATTAACTTATAAGCCTTATTTTATAAGCCCATTAACTTAGCCCTTTTACAATTTTTTTTTTATTTTTTTATTTTCTTACATTTATTTAACCTAAATATAGAAGAGAAAAAACTAAACCCCACATCAAGCACGTGACTAGTAGCATTAAAATTCAAGCAAAAAAAAAAAAAATACAACTAGATGAAGAGAAGGAAAAGAAGAAAATTGAGGATCTTATACATTGAGTTTTTATAATTCTTGATTTATTTTTTATTTGAGGTATGTGCAGTGATTGGATTGAAGTATTTTGATTGTAAACTAATTGTAGTTTCAGGAAAAATGCTTGATGTTCATTGACTGGTTAGGAGGGGTGGCACTACATTGATTCTTTAGTTCGTGTGCGAGCATGAAAATTATTATTGTCGGCTAAGCTTGATTAGGAAGCTTGCTTTCATCAATTTTTTCTTCAAATTAGTCCTTTTACTTTAAACAATATTCATGGAATAATCCTCATAGTTACATTTTTTTAATAAAAATATACAATCAAGTAAAATTTATCTCGTTGACATTAAATCCAGATAAGGATTGTGCATATGAGCATAATATCAAATCTTTTGTAGATAAATCAAGGAATTTATTATCTACTCAGTTTGTCATAAAGATTATATGTTGTTCTGTGTTTTTCAAACATAATATTTTTACACTTTATCAAAGTTAACGGAGTTCAACAATACTTTTCCTTGTAAGAACAATCTTTTAACCATATAAGGTTCTTCATAATTAGAGGCCTAGTTTCCTCATTGGTCACTTTGGTTTATAAGAAGCTTATGAATGCCAAGTTCATATATTTGAATAATCAAGAGGGATCCTTTTGTTTTATGCTTGCATCATTCTTCTTTAGTATAATTGTGTACGGTATAATGCAACAAGTCTTTTTTCTTCTATAAAGTTGAGTTGGTAATAATGAATTTGTATTCACTCAACTTCTTATAGTTGCATTAGAACTCTTAAAAATAACATGTCAACTGCTGCTATTGGTAAAAATACATTCATACTATAAACTAAGAAGAATGAGTTGCCTTTATTGATATTTAAATGATGTGCTTACAAGAAAAATAAAAACATGTTATGCCAATTTTTATAAGTCACAATCATTTTTTAATATTCTTATTTTTTAAAATTATCCCATGACTCAATTTCTTGTAATGATTATGTGTCGATCTATGTTTTATAAACATAATATTTTTTTATTTCATTAGAGTTGATGGAGCTTAACAATTTCTTCCAATTTATAATGGTTACGATAAATCATCCTTCCAAGAATTTTTTTTTATCATACAATGTTCTTTAAAATTAGGGGTTCATTTCCTCGTTCGTCACTTTGGCTTGTAAAAAACTTTTTTTTAATAACAAGTCTCTTTATTTGAACAATTAAAGGTGAAATTTTTTGTTATATCATTATCCATTGATGTAATTGTCAATAACATAGTACAACACAAGTCCTTTTCTTCTATGAAGTTGAATGGGTCATAAAAGATTTCTATTCACTTAGCTTTTTACAGTTGTTCTTTCATTAAGACTTCTAAAAATGGTATTCCAACTTCTATCGGTAAAACCTTCATAATATACACTAGAAGAATGAACTACACTTTCTTATATAGTTTATATAATCAATCTTTATAGTTCAACAATATTGTCTAACCTTTACAATATGTCTAGCCATCATATGATAATTAACATCATGTGCTTTTTTTAAAAAAATTAAGAATAACTCACTTTGTTATACTTGTGTAAGAAGTTGCCTTTACCCATTTAATGAAGTAGTTGATACCCATTAGAGGTATTTAGAGAGATAGGTTTAATAACATTCATGCCTACATTAAGAAGGGCCATGAGACTATTAGGTTATTCAAAAGTGTAGAAGAAGTATAGAGCTTATATATATAGATTTGACATTTATGCCACATTCTTGTATAGTTTATATAGTCAACCTGCATAAATGAACAATAATACATTACCCTTACAATCTATTTAGCAATCATGTGATCATTGATATGAATTGTATAAGCCCTTTCATGGATTTTTTTTTTAAATTTATTGACTTCTTCTTTATCAACACATCTTAGCAAGACTATGTCATGTCTTAATTGACAAAAGAATTCCTCAATGAAAAAGAAATTAATTGATAATCTTCTAATGATTTTTTTATTTTTACTTTCTCAGTTATGTTTTTTTGGTATTCTTGATTCTTAATATACCTTATAATATTATAGAACCATGATTTTTCATCTAGTTCTTTCTTGATACCCAAGCTATATGCTATAGCATCTTGTATTTTAATTTTGATTGGCTATATTTTCATTTTGTCATAAATTTTAAACATCACTTTTAGTATCATCAATTTCCTCCTTTAGTTGTACCGTTGAGTTGGTGATTAAAATTTATCATCTCAAACTTCTTTATTAATAAGATTATATATTGTTAATATAAAACAAATATATAGTGTTGTATTTTCCACTTCCTTTTTATTTGTTGAATCACTACTGTTGAATTTGTTGGTCCAAGGGTAACCATTACTCATGATTTTGATTAATCAAACCATTAATTGATTACTAATTATTGCCTTAAGTTTATGTTATTATGGGTTTAATTATCATTCATATTATTTCAAGGATTTTTGATATATTTTAAAGTTATGAGAATCTTGGAATAAATTAACAAGATTAAGATTAGTTTTAGGTTGATTTGTTATTGTAACTCAAGTCCTTTTAATATTTAATTTGACTCTTGAAAACAACTCCTTATATATATAAAAAAAACACATTTGAAAAGTTAACCTTAAAATAATGTAAAACATTTTGTGTTTGTAACTAAAAAGATTTAAAACCACTAGTAAACTAGATAACCATACTAGTCATAAAGCCTAAAACCTATAATAAACTAGATGACTTGTGGTAAATCAGTTAGCCATGGCAAACACAAAGCCAAAGATAACTAGTAAATCAAATATCTTTATCTTTCAACTATGTGGTCAACCTTGTACATTAGATTGGAATCAATGCTAGACCCAAGCGCCTTGAGTCTAGAATCAATGTCAAACCTAAGCGCCTTGAATTTGATAACTATGCTAGCTCCACGCCTTGGCTTGGAAACCATGCTAGACTCATGCGCCTTTTTTTTTTTGAAAATATAGAAATACTAATTGTTCTAAAAACATATTTATTTTGTATTTTCATCTTTGTCTTTTTAACAAAATATATTTATCTTTTTTATATTTCTTTCTTCTATTTTGGGACATTAACCACACGTATCCCTAAAATTCACTCAATGCTTTTTATTAATCTATAATTTTAGTGAAGAAATCATCTATAAAATTGCACAAATTAAGATAGTCAAAAGGACAATAAGTCTTTTACATATACAATAATTTCTTTTCCTACAACATAATGTATCAATTCAAAAGTTCAAAAATTTTCTCTTGTGATCATATATTTTAAATTTTTGTATATACTAATAATTATAATAAAGAATAAACTCTCATTGTAACAAATTTTTACAATTAAATCATGCAACAAAATCACAGATTTAAAAAAAACATGAACCCTTTAAAAAACTATTCAACACTTGGATGAAAACATAAAATTAATATTTTCATCCACAATGCATACAAAAAAAAGAAAATTTATTTTTGTAGACTTGAAATAAATCACTTAGAACTCAATATTGTTTTTCATTCTTTCCTCTTCGAATATAACAAATTCATATAATAAGTTGCATAAACAAAAAAAATAGTTTACAGTTAAGTTCTATTACATATGAATGAAAAATCATGCTTAAATGAGGCAGTGATTGTTTTTGAAATCCAATCATGCTTTTGAAAAATTTTAAATTTTTTGACTTAGGTGTGGTTTTGTCATAGTTGCCAGACCTAGGCACGAGTCTAGCAGGCCCAGGCGCATGGGTTTTACATGGTTGCTAGGCCCAGATGATTGGGTCTAGAACTAAGGTATGTGAGTTGACAATCATGTCAGACCCAAGGTACGTGAAAATGATAAACATGCCTGATTTGACAAACAAAAAATAAAGAGGGCAATTGTGCACTTTAGTTGTCAGGAGAAAGAAAAGAAAGAAAAAAACACAAACAATCGATCATCGATGATAATCCAATCATTATCTATTTACACGCGCCACACCATGTGGAAGAGGGCACGACTGCGCATTTAGTTAGGCTGCGGATGACCATATTTGGCTACTAAAAAGCATCATACGCGTCTTCTTAATGGCGCAGACGCCGTCTACTCGTTGGGGTGTGAGAAACATGTGCCTATAACTTTTCAATTTAAAAATAACAAATACATCATGAAAATACTAAAACACCCCCATGGTCCTTTTAATTACACAAAAATATCCATGTAAAAATACCAAAATACTCTCAAAGGCAAAACTTTTTTTTTTTAATCTTTTCTTAGATTAAAAATGTTATTTGACTGTACTTAAAATTTTAAATAACCTAAATACCCTTGTGAAAGGATGCAAAGAAATGTTTATCTGCTAGCAAAAAAAGACAAAAAATTAAAAATAAAACTACTATTATAATTTATAATAAAAAATCTCTTCATCTACAACATTTTTTCGTATCATTTTAACTTTTGTTATAAAAAAAAAGGAGGCATAAATAGAAACAATGCTCATGACAGCTTTATCCACGCAATGAATATTTCTATTATGCCAATGAAATGGTTTTGTTACAATGGGCTTGAGCCGTCAGAGCCCAATTATTTAACTTCCAAATCAAAGTTAAAGAAACTAGCGGGAAGCAAGCATGTGATGCGAGCGGTGACAGTGAGACCAAACCAAACTTGGCAGCCACCAGCACTAGTCTCCGTCAACCGCCTAACATCGCCTCTCCTCTCCTTTCTAAACTCTCATAATTGCACACTCTAATCAGCAATTACCTCTCTCTCTCTCTCTCTCTCTCTCTAAACTACATTCACTGGTTCTCTACTTTTGATCTCCATCCAGTAATGTGGCAATACTCTTAACCTCACTAGTCGCAGGATCCACTGCTTTTATAGCCAAACACATTTTTACCAATCATTATTCACAAATTGAAAAATGCGAGGATGAGGAAAACCTCCAAGAATGCACTCCTGCTGCTACTGCTTTATTTGACTCTTCGCTGGTGACACACGAGTTGTGTTTTTGCTTATGAACTTCAATTTTTTTCGTAGTTTTTTTCTCGAATTGGAACTTGCCGTTAATTTTGCAATGCATTAGGTGATGCTTTGTTAAATAGAAATTGCAAGGAAGTGGTTTAAGCACAAGAGATACTTGACTTCTAAAGAATAAAAAGGTGATAAGGTATGCGTCTTTTTGCTACGGGAAATTATGTGATTGCAGATGGGGTCGGTTGTCTTGTAAAGACAATGATGGGGGTATACTAGTTTAAATGTATAGAGAAATGTGTCAAGCCTTTTAATTATTAACAAAAAGTTCAAATCATTTGTTAAATCATGATGAAGTTCCTCGTTAAAATATTAAGAATTGATTGATAGGTTGATGAAAAGACATTGATCGGGCCATCGTTTTTTTGACAAACCTACTGCGAGGATATAATGTCTATTGATACGATTATGATTTGTCCTAATTTAATTTGTTGTTTTACATTATATGGAAGTAATTTTCTTTTTTACAAGTTTTTGTTTGTTTATGTTCAGCATGGTTGTGGAACAATGATGGTGACATGCCAATTTACATCGTTTAATATGCAGACAGCCCTTTATTTGGTTGGGGACTTGGTGTTGGAATCATGTACATGATGTCTACTGGGAAAGCTGAGATTAGTAAGCTAAGCACTTCCATGGAGGTGATGTCATCAAAAGTTGTTCATGAATTAAGAACTGAACTCTATAAAAGAAAATCAGCACATGCATGTTGCTACAAGCTCGAAAGATAATAGTAATGAAAAAATGCAACTAGTGGTTAATAGAACAAACATGGTGGATAGAGAATCCAGTGGTATGAAAATGTGTGGGTTTCCTATTGCTGATGATGTTGAATACCCGAGTAGTGTTCTCACTGAAGAGCCAGAGCCAGAGCCAGCAGTGCTTGAAATGGATCAACTGGAAGCAGGGCTCGTGTCTGAACTGTGCAAAAACTTCCCTGGTCCGGCACTGAAGCTTCTGGACATGAAGTAACATGGCTAAATTTGGGCAAGGTGAGTCATTCAAGTACCACTTTGATCCTTTCTTAAATTTACCCAATGCTTGACTGTGTTCCTCGTTAGCATTCTGAACCTACCTTCGAGACTTGAGACAGATTTGTGTAAATTTCACTTAGCGTTTTGCCATTTCCATGAAGTTATTTTTTTTAAATTTATGTATTTCACCTTAACATTTTTTTATTATGAAATGCTAGGGTTTGTTTCATTTGCTACAGCTACGATATCCTTTGCCTGGAACTTGTATATTTGTGAGGTAATTAAAGTTGCAGCGGAAGTCCTCCTTCTTTTGTCTATGTTCTATTAATCTCCATCACGTCTTGGCTTTCAAATCATTCTTACCAGGCACTAGGTTCTGCTATCATTAGAAAGGTTCAATTATCAACTTAAATTTCCATGTTGGAAAAAACATACCCAGTCATGTGTAACAACAGTCGGGGTAAACAGTTTGCAAACCAGATTCATGCAAAGACAATAGATCCTCAGTACTTGCCAAAGTTACAGGTATGCTGACGTAGGACTAGGAGAGAAAAGAATCAGGCAGGATACAAGGGAGGAAGAGAAAGGAGAGCAGCCCGAAGAATTAGTGGGACAAGTGAACTAGAACTCAGTAATCAATATTCGTGCGTCAACCCTCATTAAATTGAAATTTCATTCAATTTAATGTTAACTTTGCTTTCTGTTTGTTCATTCATTTATTTTTCTTTTGTTATGATACCTTTAATCTTCTGCCTAGAGCCTAGAAATCAACTAGCTTTCACTAAAATGAGTGCTTCTTGATTGACTTTTGCTATACTGCCAGCTTGTTGGTTAAAACTCTCTCTCTCTCTCTCTCTCTCCCCCTCCAGAAAGGAAACTTGAAACTTCAGATGGCCTTTTGTTCTCTTCTTGGGAAAGTTCATTGCTCAACAGTTTGTTTCACATTGCCGAATTACTTGATTGCACTTGAAGCTCCTGTTCTTATTTGGGTACTTTGAGGATAAGACTGGAAAAGCATGAGATAAGATCAATTCATGGTTCAGTGGTGGTTGCTTGTGCAGAGACATTATAGATTGGTGGAGCCATGATGGGTTTGCCTTTGCTGGTCCTATGAAGATAGGGAGATGACCCCATTACATGTTTTTGGACAGCACATTCGTGACCTGTGAATTTTCATCTTCCCTACTTGATTAAAAAGCACCTCACTTTTCACTGTGCCCACCACCCTCTTCATTGAAATGATCTTGTCAAGTTGAAATATGGAGAGCACTGTCACTGACAAGTTGAAAGGCCCCAAGATTTCAAAAAGTCTCAAACCTAGAAAAAATGGATTTTAAGACATTTTGAAAAGGAAAGCCTGGGAAACAAAATTTACGGTAGATAGTAAGGAGATTCTTTACATCACCGACGAGAAGATTACTGACCATGTCTTTGCTTAACAGTGATATTAATCACCAAGAAAGAACTAGCAATGGAACGATATATATGAATTGCTATTATATTGTGTAAAAAACTGTTGTGCTAATCTAGCAAAATTAGGGTTCAAATTCCCGTTTTAACTTCTTCCCCCCCTCCACAGTTGCAGCCTGTGCATATAAAAGCATTTAAAAAGGGAATGTTTCATTTGATCGAACAACCCGTGATCGAACATCAGCGTGGAGTAAAGTCTAAGAAAAGTTTGACAATCTAGTGATGTAGAATTTGATGAGAGTTGAGTGAGGCCCATACCATATTAAGTATCACCATGACGTGTGAAGCAGCAGGAGAATCACACAGGCATGGCTTTATTCCCCGGAATAAAATATCAAAAGGGAACAGCCACAGATCAGAGTTTCCTAAGAAATCAGGAGCTCCACCAAGTTTTAAGCTTCAGCAAGAATGGTTGTTGAGTGAATTGGTAGGATCGATCAATCAACAATCCAGGTTGAAGGCTTCAACGGTAGTATCATTTGTAACGACCCCATTTTCTTGAATGCTACTTGATTAAAGTAAAAGAATCCTGTTTGTTTGAGACTTTGAGTAATAAATAAATGAAGCAAGTAATTTAACGTCTCGCTATAATTTAATCACCTACCAATCATGGAGTGACTGAATGAGTGGACTTCCCTTCACTCACTTACTCCACCGACCTTCACCTCTTCAATCCTAAATATAGAACTTAACAAAAACCACTCACATTAATTTATGGGGGACCTGCGGTAAGTCACGGGTATAATTTTTTTTTTTTTTTTGTAAAATATTTAAATGTTGCAATTTTTTTTAAAAAATAACAAAAATTTAATAACTCGAGTTATAATATTAATATTAATTAACTATGAAAAAACCTAGTCAAAACTCGTTGATAATTTTTATTTTTTAAAAATGGTCATTCTTACATTTTATAAAATTAAAAAAGGGTTGATTTGGGTTAATCTAAGTTCACTAACCTAATTTGTGACTCAGGACCTGCGAGTTGATCCTTGGGTTTGGCTTAAAAATTGTGCGCTAGATAACTTTTAAAACCTATTACATAATTCATTAGAATGAAAGCACTATATATGGAAAAACAGAGAAGTCCAATTCTCAATAAATCAAATGCCGAAAGATGAAATTGAAAAAAAAATCAATTACATGAAAAGATTTAAAATTATATATAAAAAAGTAATTAAAAGAATAAGGGTGAAAATCAAAATAAAAAATAAATTATAGGTCGAGAATAAATTTTTGATCAGAGGGTTAAATTGAAAAAAAAATTAATAAAAGGACAAAAAATAAGAAGAATGAGCACCAAATTATAGTCTTGAACGAGTCGAATAAGCCGACTTTATTTTAATAAGATGATAAATAAAATTGGCAACAATGGTAAATGGGTTTTTTAAATAAAATGACAATGATAACCTCAGAATAAAAACCTTAGGAAGCAAGTGATTGGGTAAAAAAGAGCCAATTTTTTCTTGACTCGAGCAAACCTGAGGCTGCGTGATAAATATATAAATTGGGTAATAAGGTGTGAGCAAACTTGAGTTAACACTTGAAATCTATGATCCTAATAATGAGATTGAGATAACCTGATAAATAACTTATTTAAAACTTAACTCAATATTTTGACTCATGACCCAGGTGATTTGAGGATTAGATCGTGCCGAGTTCCAAAAAACAATAGGGTGACAATTGACCTGGTCTGATCTAGTAAAAAAAAAGGGTTAACCCAAATCTATTTAGCCCTAGACAAACTTACTAAAAACCCTTTGATCTTTTTATTTTATTTTTTAAATGATTTTTTTTATGTGTTTATAAAAAAAGGATTGACTTAGGTCAAACAACTTAACTCGGGTTATAAAACAAAAAGAATTGACTTAGGTCAAACAACTTAACTCGGGTTAACTCACTTAATTCATGACGTATGTCTTGCCCCGGGTTGACCCCCGAGTCGGGTTTGAAAGCTATGCTATAAATAACTTTCAAAACTCATGACATGAGCCATCACACCTAAAGCACTATAAATGAGAAAACAAAGAAGTCAAACCCTCAACAAATCAAATATTGAATGGTGAAATCATGAGAAAAAAATCAATTACACAAAAAGGATTTAAAATAAAATATAACAATTAAAATAATGAGGGTAAAAATTAAAAAAAAATAATAATTAGAAGGCACAAACAATTCTTTGATCAAAGGGTTAAGTTGAAAACAAAAAAAAATAACAAAATTAAAAAAGAATTAAAAATACGAGGACAAAATTTGAAAAAAAACTTGGATTGAATGATGAAATTAAAAACTACCAAAATCTTGACAAAGGGGCAAATGAAAAAAAATAAATTAAAAGAAGAAGGACCAAATCAAAAAAATATTATATAGGATGAATTAGAATTAAAGACTAAATTGAATTTTTTTTTACATAAGGGCCAAGGAAAAAAGTAAAAAATCAAAACAATAAGGACCATATGAGAAAAAAATTAAATATGCCAAATTGGAATTGAAGGAATAAATTGAAGACAAATAAAACTTTTATATAAAGGTTAAAAAGAAAAATAAAAAATCAAAAGAATAAGAACTGAAATTTAAAAGCAGACTAAAAGAGAACAAATTTGCATTTTTTAGGGAGGAAAGAGAAAAAATAAAAAAAAAGAAAAGAAGAAGAGAACGTGGTGGTGCATCCAATGAGATGATGGAAGGACTTGTTCGATCATCATAAGGTGCTACACGCACCGCCTAAAAGGCATGACGCTTTCTACCACACGCTAACAACTTTATTGAATAAAAAATATAATATCTCAAGAGAAAAAAAACCAAATTACTCCCAATGCATATGATATTCACCATCACACCTATTTGAAAAGACCCAAATAATCTTTGCTCAATGGTCAATCTTTCCTTGAGTGGAAGGGAAAAGATGACTTTTAACTGTACAAAGAAAAAGAAAAAGGCAAAAATATCTTTAGCTAACCGTTTTAAACTTTTTGAAATTAGGGGTAATTAAGTAATTTATCTATTTAAAAATTGTGTAAAAGACATAAATACCCCCATACAATTAATGATCAATGTATTGTATAAAAAGACCAAAATAACCCTAAATCCAAGGCTTATTATTATTTTTTGGCTAAGGGTAAAAGTTTCATTTTATTATAGCGGTGAATAGAAAAATGTTTGTATGGATACAAAGAATTTGCCTTTGTTTTAGTTGTTTTTTTTTTCTAACATCTAACATATATTATCACCACTACAACTTTCTAACTCTAGATGATTTTTTTTAAGAAACAAAATTAGTACAATTTGGAAATTTTTTTAGCAAACTAGTATTGATCAAAGTTTTTTAAAAAGTAGCACAGTTTGGTAAAATTCACAATTATTCCATTTTGAAAAGTCTTAGGAATAACAACATTTTAAAGAAATGGTTGAAATGGGCTAACATTAATTCAAAAAGAAGAGAGGAGAGAGAAAAGGAAAGGAAAGAATGAAAGAAAAAATATCTTGGAGGCACATTGAAGCTTTGATGACAATATAGATGACAATATATCCAGTACCATAAAAAATATTTTGAAGAGAAAAATATAACAACACCAAAAAAATTCAACAATGGTGGTTGGAGTGGCCTACAAACATCCTTTAAAGACAAGTGGGCTACACCCATATCTAATAGTGTAAAACCTTAACCACCACCACCACCAACAACAATAATAATAAATAGTTATACAAAAATAATTACGATTGAAAATTAAACATGTGTGGTATAAAACTAAAAGGGTAAATTTGTAAATGGAGAAATTAAATATGAGTGGTGTGAACCTAAGGTTAAAGAGGTAAATTGAAGAGCAAAAATCTCATTTTTCCTACAATTAAAGCTGATAGTTTTGGAAGAGAAAGAAAGCTTAGAAAATTGTTGTTTTCTCTTGAAAAATTAGTGGAATGAGTGTAACTAGTGTGTTTTAAATTCTTTATATCACTATAAACTAGAAGATTTAAAGAGAGATATGGAGGTTTCTTATTGGAGAAAGAGTGATGTTCTTGAGCTCCATAATTCAAAACCACCAAATTAAGTTAATTAGAAGGCGGTAAAAAGCTTTATTTTCATTTGAATTTATTATTATACTTTGTAATTAAAGAGAAAATGATGTTTAAATGTTATGGTTGTTGTAAAGAAAAAAAAGGTATGTTAAGGTTAGTTGGAAAGTTTGTTTGATTGGATTTTTGGGGTGAATTGTTCTTGATATTGTGTTAGATGAGATAAGTAGGTATGTTGGAGGTCATCAATGGATTTCCAAGCCATAAATGGTTGAACATGGCTAGGAAAATTTTGGGAATTCCAAACTTTGAGTTTGAATTTGTGTAAATTGCATATGATGATGATTTATAGGTTTAAATTTGATTATGATCATTGTAAAATTAGTTTATGATGTGTTTGGGTCATTGTTGATGTGTTTGGTAAGGTTGGGTAAGTTTAATTTCTATGTAAAAGATTATTTAAATTAAATGATTACAACGTGTTTTATGAAAGGCTAGACATTGAACTTGATTAATGAAATGTTAGACATTGAGTTTGGTTGAAGAAAAGTTAAGACATTAAAATGAGTTATGGAAATGGATGATGAAAGGTTAGGATATTAAAACAGATTACAAAAATAGATGATAAAAAATGTAGGCATTAAATAAGATTATGAATGAATGCTATTATGAAATGAATGTATTGGTAAGCAAGAGTGATATAATGAATCTTAGTATGAAAAAATGAATTAGCATGCAAGAGTGACATGATGCATGCTAGTGTGAAAGAATGAACTTGGTAAACAAAAGTAGCATATCCATGAATGTTATTATGAAAATGGATAAATGATGTGAATGAGTAGTTGTGATAATAAGTTAGAAATAATTGGGTATTGACATAAATATCTTTTTGAATATTAGGATGGGCATTTAGAGTGAGACCTGATACTAAAAAAACTCATATAGCAAGAGCATCGGATATGTATCAAATACCATGCCTCATCTAGTTAAGGAAATGTTTTGTATATTTATTTTTACATAGATTCAATGCAAAATATAGATCATGAAGCCAACTAGAAGCACAAAATATAAATAAATGAAAAAAACTAAGCTGACCATACGAGTAATGGATTTTTGAATGATTAAGCTAGTTATAATAACAATGGCTAATATGTAAAAACTAAGCTGGCCACATGAGCGGGGATCATTTTCAATGATTAAGCTGACCATAATGGTAAGGGTTATTATGTAAAATTTAGTTGGTCGCATCTACGGGGGTTATTTTAAAAAACAAAGCGGATTGCATGAGCAGGAGCTATTTTGAATGATTAAGTTAGATATAATGGCAATGGATAATATGTAAAAATTAAGTCAGCTACTTGAATGACAGCTATTTTGAATGATTAAGCCAGCCATAATGGTGAGTGCTAATATGTAAAAATTAAACCACTCGCATGTGTGGGGCTATTTTGAAAAATAAGTTGACCATATGAACAAGAGTTATTTTAAAAGATTAAATTGGCCATAAATGACGAGGGCTAATATGTGAAAATCAAGCTGGCTGGAATGGTGGGGGTGTTAATAAAAAAATGAACCAAATGAAATATCGAGAGTTAAGAAATGGCTTAAAATACAGACATGGTTATTGAAATAATTAAATGGATGCATGTTTGATGTAATCATAAATTATATATTTAAATGGTGGTATAATAAGTAATAGAAGGAGGAGAGGCTTAACTTTTGATTAAGAGAATGAATTACACTAGAAATGTAGCATAATTTGTACATGCTTGTAAAAGGAAAATTAATTCATATTTATAAAGATACTAGTTGAAATTATTATTTACATATTTAAAATATATTCTATATTTTCATGCGTTTTAAAGGTATATCCCGTCCATCATAACAACCTTGATACCCAGCTCTGGTTAACATAATTTTTCTTATTAGGTAGATTTTTGTATAAATTAAATTATGTTATATAAATAAATCTATTACATATGGATTTTATGATAACTAAAAAAGAAGAAGAGAAATGATGAATTATCATGTGTTGATGATATTGTATGCTTTGAAGTAAATGATATGGTTGTTATATATATATATATATATATATATATATATACATATATATACACATGTTTTTGATGAATTTGATGGTTGGTGAGCATGATGAAACCTTTGAGATGACATGTTGTGATTTGAGTTTAAATGATAAGCCTTTTATATAGGAGAAACTCCGTTGAAATTCAAGAAATAAAAATAATTTACAGTTCATTTTGCAATATTCTAATTAATTAAAAGATAAAACATGCTTAGAAAATTTGGGTTGTTACAATATGTGTGTCCAATTCCAGTTACTATTAGTAACCTTCCTTGGTATTATTGAGTTTTGATGGTAGAGCTTCTATATAGGGAAAACTCAACTAAAACTCAAGAAAATAATAATTTATAGTCCATTTTGCAATAATCTAATTAATTGAAAGATAAAACACACTTAAGAAATTTATGTCGTTACATCTTATATGTAACATTATATAAGTCCTACTTCGGTCACTGTTGGTAACTTTTCTTGATATTATTGGATTCATCTCACAAAATATTTTTAATGATACCGAGGCGGTCATCATTAAAGCTTCAACATGCTAGGCTCATTCATTCATTTTCTTTTCTTTTCTTTTGTTTTTCTCTTCTTTTTCTTCCTTAAAATTTGTTTAAGTCAATTTTAACTTTGAGTCAATTTTAACTATTTCTTTAAAATGTTATTGTTCCTAATCATGAATTTTACCAAATTGTGCTATTTTTATTTATTTTTTACCCATGATAATTTGCTATTTTTTTCTTGGGATAATTACAAAAAAAAAAAAACGTTCCAATAGTTTGATTGTTTTTTAATTTTTCTATTGTACCTTGAGAAATTACATTTTACATCTTGGGTTAAATAAGAATTTCAAAAAAGATAAAAAAGATAAAAATTCCCTCATTTATAATTTATGAGAAAAGTATGGAAATGATATATCACACATCCACACTCTCTCTTGTCCCATTTTCTCTCTCCAAAAAAAAATCATAGTCTCTCTTTTCCATTTATTTATGCAATTTGCTCACTTAATTGACCAAATCCTCATTTGTTTCCGCTTCCTCATACCGGTAACTTGGAAGCTAAAATGATAGGTAAAACTCACCCCTTCAATTTGTTTACAACTTAAAGGTTTTAGGATGCAAAAGGTTTCTTTGATCTTTTTAAACAATTTGAATTTGAGGTTAGGGTTCTAAAGTCTTTTCTTGGTGGATTAAAGGGGAGGTGGGGTTTGTGTGGGTTTTTCTTGTTTAATAAACATCAATTTAAAATTTATTTATTTATTTTTTATTAACATGTATATTTGGGTTAATTTGCGCGTATCTCGACTAATCTTACGAGTCTTGAAGTTAATGATCATATATGTACATCTCCAGTAATCCTGAAGTTTATGAAACTCAAATTAATGATCTTTAAGGAACAAATTTAAGATCTAATTAGTTGATTTATACTCTTTAAAATTTATTTTCTTGATACAATTGGTGAGGATCAAGATATAATCTTGATTAATGGGTTTATCTTGGTTTTTGAGCCTCAGGTTGCTATCAAATTCTAATCTTTAAATCTTGATCAACAAAATTTTAGAGGTGATCTTTATATTTTTTCACAAAACAAAAAAATCATTGATTGGAAAAATTATGAGGCTGTACATAAATAATAAGTATTGGTTTTAAAAACGCTCATTATTAGGATTATGACCGCAAATAGTTTTTCATCACAATATAGGCTTCCACACTCCTCGATGATTTCTTAGTTTCTATTTTTTTTTGGATACATGAGGAAAAGTCTATTGGACATTTTCTCTTTGTATATAAGTTTCTTCATGAACACAAGGGAGCTTCAAGTTGAATTTTCTAGAAGTGGAAATACTTCATCCACTGGTTTGTTAATTAGAGTTAGAAAGTTATAAAACTTTGAAAACCCTAAAAAAAATTAACATTGTACTAGAAGAACTCAGCACTGTCATTCATGGTTTATCTTTATTCCTTTCTTGGTTACAAATCTTCTATTCCACGCTCTTGTGAAAACTTTTATGTAAAAAGATTTAAGGCTTTCGTATAGAGATATGTTAATGATCCATCACGGGAATATATCTCTTAACAATCCAGACTGAATGATTTTTTAGTGAAAAATTGCTGCGGGATAGGTTGTTTTTTTTTTATTTTTTGTGTTAAGAGTTTGTGGATCTGGCTTGACAGTTAAACCCAATAAATTTTTAGTTAAAAGGTGCTATTAGGGACGTAATCTTTTCTATTTTCTGTGTCAAACCAGATTCAACGGTATTGAGTTTGATTGCCAAGTAAGACTCAAGTCATTTCCAACAGGTGTTGGGTTTGACTTGACAGACATGTGAAAAACACTGTATATTTACTGTGGACATAGACTTTTTGCATTGTGAACCACACTGTAAACATAAAGTATTTGCATTGTAGACGACACTGTAGTGCTATAAAGGCGTTGTCTTTGCTGTTTTTTAGTTAAAAAATGCTACTGGGGGACATTATCTTTTCTGTGCTAAAAGCTAGTGGGTCTGGCTGCAACCCAAATCGCTTCCAACAGGTGCTGGATCTGGCTACTTGGTAGCCAGACCCAACGATATTGAGTCTGGCTCGCAGCCCAACCCAACAATATTGGGTCCGGCTGGCAGCAAGACCCAGATATGTCCAATTTTTTTTTTTATCTCTTTAGAATTTTTTTCTTTTTTTTATGCAATTTTTTTCCATAGGATAAAGAGAAAATAAATTAATTAGATTTTTTTATATTATACAAAAGTTAGGTGATGATAATTTTTTTTTTCATTTGAGTTAACTTGATTGAATTATTTTTCTTCCAATGGAGTTGGGCCTGCTGCCTAATAGAATCTAATAGTATTGAACCATGCCTCAAGTATGACTCAATACACATTGGACCTTGATTCAATAATGTTAAGTTTTATAATCTAGTAGGATTCACTCGTGTTAAGCCTTGCTGTCAGCAGGACCAATAAAATTAGATTGTTGCCATACTCAAGATAAGTTACTATATATTTTTTATATTTTTAAAAAATTTTATATTTTAAAAAAATTATTATTAACCCACAATAAAATATGAAAAAATATACAAGTTTGTGTTGATATTACTCCTAATAAGTAATTTTATCAATTAGCAATAAATAACTGGCTGACCTCGAAGGACAAAACCGAACAGAAGCCCTACAACCTCGAAATAGAAAAATCTTACAGCCAGATTCACCCATCCGTGCAGAGATTATTTTTTTATTTAGAAAAAACAGCACAAAATCAAAGGGAAGCAGGAAGCTCCAACAAGGTGACCACTGTCTTCTCTTCTCCTCTCCTCCTCGTTTCCCAGCTTCAACAACCAGCCCAAAGCAATAACTCTCTCCACGTATCTTCTTCTTCCCTACCTCAAAAAGCCATAGCAAACCAGACAAACCCCTAGAACTCAAACTAGACAAAATTAAACACACGCACACAAATATAGTTAAAAACATGAAGCTGTCTACAAAACCATTATCGAGTCCGGGTCGGACAGAGAAGTACTACCCACCACCATTGATGAGGTTCTTGAGAAGCAATGTTGGTAGCAGAAATAGACGAAGGTCACGTTCAAGTCCAATGTTTGTTAGAAAGAAAACTACAACAATCGAAACTCAAGAACCCTCCTCTCCGAAAGTCACCTGCATGGGTCAAGTCCGGGTCAGGCGGTTCAAACAAGCCAATATCCGGTCTGGAAAGCCCAAAAAACGCCTATGCAAATGGATCCAAAAAACCCTACTTTGTCATCACCATTTAAGTAGAAGAAAACTCAAGCGTAAGTCTTTTACACCTTCTTGGCCTAAATGGGCTTATTTCTTTCGTGTCGGATTTAAGAGAAAAGGCAAAATTAGCGAGGATTGTAATTCTTCAAAGGCTGAACCAAACTATGGTGTCAGAAGTGAAGATTTTGAGCAAGAAAGCGAACAAGAAAAAGAAATGGAAGCTAAAATTTATGTCTCTACAGCTATTACACCACCAAGGAATGCTTTTTTACTGACTAGATGCAGATCTGCACCGTACCGTTCTTCTTTAGCGGGAAAATCTTGGGGGTCACCATCGGAGATTGGAAAAACAAAGCAGAAACAGTGTAGTACACCGCAGGAAAACATAGAAAATGGAAGTCCCACGTCGTTAAGAGAGCCTGTTTCTGAAGAATCTGATAAAGAATCAAGTTTGCATCCAGAAACGGAAGTAAAGATTAGTTTTCTCAAAGAATTTGAAGGCTCTATCACTTCAATCAGGGAGGGAATTGCAAATTCTGCAAACATTAAAGAGTCAAATACAGAGGTGGTTTCCACTGTACGACCTTTGATACTCACAAGAAGTAAATCTGAACCGGCGAGAACTGGTGAGAAGCTTGATCCGGAAATGAGTATCTGGAAGAAGAGAAGGTTGGGTTCCACGTAGTTAATTAATTGTTAGTTACCACCACATTAAATATTTTAATTACTACTTTTTGTTTATTTTATCTTGGAAAATGAAATGAAGATAGTTTTTTGAAACTTGTAAACTATAATTATGGTTATTTTTATAAATTCAGACATCTGGGGCTGTACGGGAGAATCTTCATTAGTTCTGTGGAAAATATCATATTTGGCAAAATAATCTTGCAAAATGCAAACTAGCCCAACATGATTATATATATATATATAGAATAATTTTATTGGTTGTGTTTGTAGTTTTAAAACCCGGTCTGGTCCGGCGGGTCGGCCCGAGACTGCAACTGGGCTGAGTTGAAGAAAAAACATATAAAAAAAAACTTGGTGTGACCTAACTGACTTGGCGGGTTGACCCGACGACCCACTTGACCGGGCAAGACCCGGTCAAAAACCTGGTTGCAACCTGTTGACTTTTTTTTACTAAAATAACATCGTTTTAATTTTTTTAAAAAAATTAACCCGAACAACTCGTTTAAAATCCAGAACCCAAATCTTAAACCATACCGAATCTAAAATATATGGTTGCATTACTTAAAGTAATACATTAATAAAAAAATTTATTGATTATGTTGGTTCTAGCAACACAATCAGGATTTCAATTGGTTTGTTGCGTAAATGGAAGTAGCGCAATCAATTGAGATTCGATTGGTTTTATTTTTGATCTTTTACTCTCATGGCGTATAATCTTTGCTTTAAATCTAGCTCTTGAAAATGCTTATTTTTATATTTCAAACAACCAATTTTGGTCATTATTTAAGGTATAATTTAAGTGTTTATAACTTTTCAAGTGTAAACTTAACCAATTTTACCTATATAAATAAAATAAAATAAAATAAAATACAAACTTATCATTGAAAAATATAAATGAAGAATCACATTAATCCAATTATATTATGTCTAATTATATCTAACTACATCTAATAATTAGTTCATGGTTGTTTGTTGCATGCTACTTGTAGGCGAGTCCGTATCATCCGAATGGTGTCTTGGAAAACATGTATATCCTTGTCCTCACAAAGCTACCTCATCCTCGACTACTGCAATATCTAAGATGTAAAGCCTCTCCTGACCACATATAGTTCAAAATGAGATGAAGTAGCGTGAGCTACGCGGGTTTATAAAATAAATATATTTAATAGTATTATAATTATAAATCAGTACTAGATAAATAATACAAATTAAAGATATGATGGAGTAAAATATTTCATGATGAAAAAAAAATTGTATTGGTGATAAAAAAAACTTAGAAACTGAACAAAAAGATTTGTAGCAATCTACAGTGTTTTGTGAGGAAAGTACAGTGCTTTCGCCACATGATTTAGCTTTTCAGTTAATAAAAAGAAAAAAAATTACAAAGCTAAATTCTCTACCAACTTAATATTAAAAAAATACTAACAAAGATAATTTTGGAAGGAAAAAAACCCATGAGAAAAAACGTTGTAGCAATTGACAATGTTTTGTGAGGAAAACTATAGCGCTTTTTCCAATAAAATAAAATAAAAAACCATTTAGAGAAATATTGTAGCAATCCACAGTGTATTGTGAGAAAAACTACAACGCTTTCCTCATATGATTTAGCTTTATTGTAATTATAATTCTTAACCAACTCAATATTCAAAAAAATATTGACAAATATAATTTTGAAAAAAATCATAAAAAAATCAGAAGGAAAAACACTGCAACAATTCACAGTGTTTTAAAGAAAAAAAATTACAAAGTAAATTCTTAATCAGCTAAATATTAAAAAAAAAATTGATAGAGAAAATTTTAGAAAAAAAAACAAAACAAACACCAAAAAAGGGAAAAAAAATCATGTTAGAAACACTGTAGCAATTCACAGTGTTTTGTGATGAAATCTACAGTGCTTCCCCACATGATTTAGCCTTATTTGTAATGACTTGTAATTATAATTCACAAACAACTCAATATTAAAAAAATAAAATTGAAAAAGATAATTTGAAAAAAATTATAACAAAAAAAAACCCATGCGGAGAGACATTGTAGCAATCCACAATGTTTTATGAGCATAGTTACAATGCTTTCCCCACATGATTAAGCTTTATTACAAAGTTAAATTCTAATCAACTCAATATTACAAAAAATAAAATCGACGAAGATAATTTTGGAAAAAAATATCATAAAAAAAGAAAACACAAAGAAACTGGAAAAAAACCATGTGAGGAAAAACTGTATCAATCCATAGTGTTTTGTGAGGAAAAACTTGTATTTACTTGTAATTGCAATTCTTAACCAGCTTAATATTTAAAACATAAAATTGACAGATAATTTTAAGGAAAAACATAACAAAAATAGAAAAAAACCATGTGGGAAAAAACATTGTAGCAATCAACAATAATTTTCAAGGAAAGTTATAGTGCTTTTCTCACATATTGTAACTGTAATTTTTAACCAGCTCAATATTAAAAAATAAAATAAAAAAAAGATAATTTCAGAGAAAATCATAAAAAAAACATTCGGAGAAACACTGTAGTAATCAACAATGTTTTAAAGAAAAAAATTACAAAACTAAATTCTCAATCAACTCAATATTAAAAAAAATCTACAAATATAATTTTAAAAAATAAAGAAATAAAATAAAAAAACTATGTGAAAAAAATATCGCAGCAATCCATAATATTTTAAAGAAAAAAAATTACAAAGAAAAAATATTAACCAGGTCAATATTTAAAAAGTAAAATCAACAAAAATAATTTTGGAAAAAAATGAAAAAAAAAAATAGGAAAATTGAAAAAAAAAAGTAATTTTGAAAAAAAAATTTGAAAAAAATTTGAAACAAAAAAAGAAAAAAAAAAGAAAAAAGGGGGAAGAATCACTGTGGATTACTGTTGTAATCCACAGTGATTTAGGTGTGGGGGAACACTGATTCCCGCACACCATTTAGATAGTGTTATAATAGCAAGATGCAAACCAAATGTCCTTAATGGAGCGCACAACATCATAGGTGGTATCATGAATCGCAATAACAACTTTGCGACCATACCATATAGAAAACACTACCTAGTGTGTGTGTGTGTGTGTGTGTGTGTGTGTGTGTGTGTGTGTGTGTGTTATGTTATGTTATGTTATGTTATGTTGAAAAAAGAAATAATACATTCCAATTTATTACACTACAATGCATGGAGTTCATACTACATACATGAAAGCCCCAAAATATGGTCACATTCACATGTGATAAAATGATGCATATATGCATATATTAATCAATGTTAACATCAACATCAATGGTGGGATGTTGTTACTTAAGGATGCACAATCTCCTTAAATGTCATTGGTTGATATAATCCACATATGTTATCAATTAATTATTATCGTTTTTGCTAAAATTTCTTTATGTAGTCCGAATCTTTAATTTTCGCACATTCTTGGCAAATTTTAAGTCCTAACTTAAAACACATCATTCTTTCTTGCCTGGATGAATTATTAGGCCTATTATATATGGCTGAAAAGCTTAAAATGCCTAGTTTAGAGAACAACTTAAATCGTAGAAAAATGCCACTAGTAACTACCAATATGTCTCAAACAGTATATAAAGGTCTAATTTTGCAGATTTGACAAGATTTATCTAGTAACTTTGACTCTCTGAAAGAATATGTTCTTGAACTTCATTTGACTTGAAAAGTTACCAAAATATATTTCCATGTGTTTAGTATCTCCCTATAAAATACCAGCTCGTTATGATGTACGGTTTGAGAGATATACTTGATCTCATAAAACTTGTCAGCAGATATTTTAAAGCCAAATTCGGACCTGACTTGGTTTGCATCATCCTCTCTTTCTTTAAAAGATTCAACTTCGAATCTGTAACATGGAAAACATCTTCTAAGGCCAACAAATCAGTTCTAAGCTGAAGAATAACATCATCATCAAAACCAAGAAGAACTTTGTTAGCAAAGAAGGTCTCACTGATATACAAAGTCTCCTTTTCAACCATCATCTTCTTCTTATATTTTAATTGCTCCTCATATATTTGCTTAGGTGTCAAAGATACAAGAGTTATAGGTCTTTCATTCATCTTACAGGAATACCTATTTGTCACTTTATCATGCACAACTCTTCTATCATACTGCCATGGTCTACCAAGCAGCAAGTGACTAACTTGCATTGGCACAACATCACATAACACTTAATCATAATATTTACCAATAGAAAAAGCAACCAAAACCTGCTTATTCACTTTCATTTAACCATTATCATTTAACCACTGTAATTTATAAGGTGTGAGATATTTGACAATGTGTAAGTTCAACTTTCTCACCAATTCAGTATTAGCTACATTAGTGTAACTACCACCATCTATAATTAAGCTACATGTCTTATTATGAACATGGAATCTTATGTGGAATATGTTTTTCTTTTGGCCTTCTAAATCATCCACCTTGACATGTATATTCAGTGTTTTCCTCACCACAAGTGCCTATTCCTCAACCAAATACTTAAGACAAACATCATTAGCATCCGTTAATAGTGGCATCTTCTTCTCTTCATCCTCCCCATCGGTCTCAACCTTAGTATTAGCTTTCATAACCATGACTTTTTTTTAGACACTATGAAGCAATATTACCAAAACCCAGACAATAAAAGCATTCAATGTCACGGTTACGAGAAGTAGGAGTAATATTGTTACCTTTAACAACAACTGAGGTGTCTTTATTCTCTCTAGGGTATTCGACCTTGCCCTTCTCATTCTTATGTGATGGACCACCCCTAGTGTGTGAGCCTTCAATTGGGTTTCCAAGGTTTTGAAGGGCTTAATGGTTAGCTATACCGAATGGTACCCTTTTGTTTAAGTTGTTTCTCCACCTTCATGGCTATATGCACCTTCTCCTCTAATTCCATATAATGATACAACTCCACAATATGAGATATATCATGATTAAGTCCATTCATGAATTTAGCCATAGTAGCCTCCTTATCCTCCTCAACATTAACCCAAATCATAACAAGTTTCATCTCTTCAAAGTAGTTATCAACACTCTTTGTACCTTGACTCAAACTTTGCAACCTTTAATATAATTATCTATAATAATAGCTAGGCACAAATCTCCTTCTCATAACAAATTTCATCTCATCCCAAGTATCAACTTGCCTCTTATAATTCCTTATACTGGTTGTCACTAACTGATCCTACCACACAATAGTATAATTAGTAGAAACAATCATAATGAACTTGACTTTCTTGGGCTCTGAATAATTATAACACTAAAAAATCCACTCTACCTCCTTCTCTCATTCTAAATAAACTTCAGGATTATTCTTCCCTTGAAAAGCCAGTATTTTCATCTTAATTGTATCTAAATCTCCACTTAACTTAACATTATGGTCCTGGTACCTATAATTACCCATTTGACCAAAATTATCACCATATCTTTCCCTTACAAACTAACAATTCTACTGTTGTCCAAAATATTCCCAAAGTCTCACAGACATATCTCCAAAATTAACATCATTTATGTTCGTATTATCAGCTACAAACTTATCCACATTAGTGTTAACTCATATAATATCCCTCCTAACATTAAATTCTCTTCGCTCAGACATAATTTGAACCCTACCATGATTGTCGCATGTGCTCGCGTGGCGCCGATGACGATTTCGTCTTTGTTTGTTGATTTGAGAGTCGTCATCTAGTATTTGATTCAAGATTATTAGGGAACCCGGGTGTATTGGTCTTTGTTAGAAATTCACAAGTAAGAGACTGGTTGTGGCTAGGAAAGATATTAAGACCCCTAACACACCCCACCTGAGGTAAGCTACTTTATGATTTAAAATGTTTTTGAGATTTTGACGGCTTGTCTTATCAGCGGTCTATCTTCTTATATGATAATCATAAATATGTTTTACGTATAAGTTCGTAGTCTTGGATACTAAAAGAAAATAAAATATTTTTTTGGTATTTTTTAAAATATAGGTCAAATTCTCAAGGTTTTAATAAACTGATTATTAAATCACAAAATATATACAAAAACATATTCTTAAATTTTCATGTGAAATATAATGTGATTTTTTTATATTTTGTTTTGATAGAGCATGCCATATGCAAATTAAAACATTTAATCTTTTTGTTTTTTTGGGTTTTAACATTTAAAAACATACATAAAAAACAAACACACACCCACACATTCTTTTTTCACTATGTTTACTCACACACCAATTACATGTTCAGAATTACATGTTTACAAAGTAATCCAACAACAATTTAAATACACATTTCAACATCAAAAAATTACAAAATAGACCTTTCAAAGGTAAAAAATTATCTAAAAAAAGTGGCTTGGACTCGGGAATAGTGTTGGAAATTTTCGAGTCACAGGAATAGTGGCGGCGGGTTTGCTCCACTCCCTACCGCCATTGGCAGTGTGTGGATTCACGCATCGCCGTGAAAAAAACAGGAAACAAAGGGGGATATGGATTGACTTTTTTCCCTTTTCCCTTCCCTGCTGGCAGTGAGGGCCACCGTCACCTGCAAAACAAAGAAACACAAACAACTGTTGATTTTAATCTTTCTTAGATCTGTTTAGTTTCTCTGCCTTCTCTTTTCCTCAATTTGTTTTGTTTTTCTTCTTTTGCAGGTGGCATATCTGGCGGTTGGATAGCTCATGGTTGACGACGAGGGAAGAGACGAAGGTCTATGGGCTGTGAGGTTTTAGTGTAGGCCAGTATGTGCTGATGAGGGAAGATCTATTGGCTAAGGGGGAAAGAGAGAAATGGTGTATGTGGGGAGGTTGCTGCAAGGGAGGAAGGAAATGAAGGGAAATGAAAGTAAAGGGGAAGATGGGGATAGTTGTGGGTCAGCTGAGAGAGGAGACGTTGGTTTAGGTGGCGACTAGTTTGGCAGAGAGGGATGGTCTGGTGAGGAGTTGAAGGTTTGTGTAAATAAGGAAAGTGGGGAGACTCGGTTTAGTAGAGAGGAAGATGGGAAGGACTAGTTATGGTAGGAAGAAGGTGATAGCTTGAAAAGACTGAAAGTATGTTGATGGCCGACTAAGAGAGGGAGAGTGGCGGCTGAGGTATAAGAAAATTTATGTAAACCCTCAAATAAAATAATCTCATCTTGATTTAGTAAAATAAAATAAAATACAATGTATGTGGAGAAAGGATTAAATTGAACAAATTAATTGGATTAAAAGAGAAATTATTTAATGAGAGGGGTGAAATTGAAAACAATAATAAAAAAATAAGGATTTAGTAAAGAGAAAGAGAAGTAGTGGGGTCAATGTATTAATAAAAGGAATGGTGGGGTCAATGTGAAAATAGAAGTAAATATGAGGGGGTAAGATGCAGACAAGGAAAGAACATAATTATAAATAAGAAGAAATCTCTAGAAATTCCTAGAGTCATGGCCGACTAAGGAGAGGAAGAAAGAGGAGAAAAGTTTTGAGAGGAAACCTTGTAAATTCATCATTTGAATCCAAATAAAATTGAGAGCAAGTGAGCTAAGAGTGCTTCAAGTAAGATTTAGGAATAAAACTTTGAGAAAACCTAGAGAATTTACTAGTGGGAAGGGAAGGGTTAGAAGAAGGAAGGAAGGGGAAGAAAAAAAAGAGGTTGTTCTCAATCTCTTAACTC